>NW_007378075.1:0-159897 GCF_000475195.1 Diaphorina citri | reverse complement strand
ACAAAATTATAGAAGTCATGAATATTTTTCTTGGAAAACTTGGAGCTTGAAAGAACCATGATGCAAGTCCTACATAACAATGCATTCCTTATTCGAATTCTGTCGCTTCACTTCTTTCGCGTTGTCTACTTTGGAACTTTCTCTCGATGTCTTCTTCTTATTTCTCGCCGGTGCTTCAGGCTGCCCAGCATCACTTATGATAAACTTACGAGGAGGAATGTACCGCTCCGATTTGGACTCTGAATTAACTTTTTCATCTTGACCATTTGTTTTATCACTAGAGTAACCATTCTTACTTGGGTTTCTATTAACGAATGTGTTTTTATCTTTCGTTTCGCCGTTTTTATCGCTTTTCGTGTCCGAATTTTTCGTTTTTAATCCCAAATACTGACTGATCAGTTTCTTCTTGTCCCAAGTTTTCCCGTCGCTTGTCGCCTCCCTATGAGACAGATTTTCTCGCGATGTTTTCGTGTCATTGGATAAATACTGAGTGACCAACTGTTGCTTGTCGACTATTTTATTATCTTTTCCCCCGCTGTCTGGGTGACTATCGGGTTTTAGGTCGCCGAAAAACACGGACCTCGCACGTGCTGTGGGGGCTGGCTTTGGTTTACTCGACAGATCTTGTGTACTCGCGGAGAAATATTTGGTCTGTAGTAGATTGATATCGAATATTGGGTTGACCTGGGCCGGGCCTGTTTGTCGCTGCTTCCTATCGAACATTGGACTAGCCGGCGTGCTGTCGGTACATTTCAGTATGGATTTCTTCAGCACTGGTGGCGAGGATATGGGCGAGACTGGTTTACTTTGGGACGCTTTCTTCACCAAAGGTGGTGAAGACAGAGGGGAGGTGGGTTTACTTTGGGACATGGCACGACTTCTCATTTGTCCTGATGTGGCGAGGGAATTATTATTGGCGTCCGGTTTGTTAGTTATCACAGATTTACCAGAGGCAGGTAGCTTTTCGGAGATCACATCTTCGACTTCTCTTAACTTTGATTTGACGATTTTCACTCCTGCTTCATCAGTAGCATTTGATTTCTCACTCTCATTCCTATCTTTGCTTTGGTCTGTCTTATCCTTGTGTCTCGAGTGCGATTTACTCCTAGACCTACGTCGTGATGGTATATCTTCAACTCCCTGTGGTACACTCTTCCTCCTAGACTTAATACTCGGACACTTGTGTATAGTCGTACATCTCGCTTGAAAGGATTTCGTATCATCTAGCAAAGACTCCTCACTATCATTCAGAGTAATATCAGGGGTTTCGGATCGGTTTAGTAATCGCTTAAATCTCCTATCACGCTTCGGTGTATCACTTGTATGACTCATGAGGGAATTATCCGGTGTTTGCGATCGACTTTTCGAGCGCTTCGCCTTTTGCAGCTCTGGTTCCCCGGGCGGGTCACCTCCTGCACTCACAGCCTCATTGTCTTTATCACACACAGGATCATTGTGAAGGTCAGGTGTTTTAGATCGTGATTTGCGGCGTACTTTCACTTGCTCGTTAGGTGTTTGGTCTCCATTGACCTCCGGGGTTCTGGATCGTGACTTGGAGCGTCGTTTGGGTTTGATAGATACCAGGATCTTGCCGTTAACTACAGGCAGGTTTGGTGTGACTGGACGGGAGGTGTCTGAGTAGTCGGAACTCAATAGATTAGCGTTCACATTGGAGTCAGGTGAGAGGGACTCGCCAACGTTACGTGGTGTTCCCAAGCGGTCACCCATCCAAGTACTATCCACGCTCAACGTTGCTTAACTTCAGTGATCGAACTGGTGTATTCAACGTGATATGAACGTTGGCGAAAGGGGCCAAGTACTATCCACGCTCAACGTTGCTTAACTTCAGTGATCGGACGAGAACTGGTGTATTCAACGTGATATGAACGTTGGCGAAAGGAGATGGAAAGAATACCGTATATAAATATTCAATGTTACATAGAGTAGGGGAGCACACAGAACCAGTTTCAATCTCAAGGTCATTGATGGAAAGAATACCGTATATAAATATTCAATGTTGCATATAGAAGGGGAGCACACAGAACCAGTTTCAATCTCAAGGTCATTGGAGTTACGAGGCGAGGAGAGGTTGTATACAGTGTGTGAGAAAAATTTGAGACCATCTATCATTTCATATCTCCGTGAAAAAAGTGATGGAGATCTGCTTTTTTCGGAAATAAAATTCTTCTTTCTAGCCTTTTCCTACTTATCGGCGTCATCCGCATTTTACTGAAGATTCAGGGCAGCAAGGTTTTACTTTCGGAAATAAAATTCTTCTTTCTAGCCTTTTCCTACTTATCGGCGTCATCCGCATTTTACTGAAGATTCAGGGCAGCAAGGTTTTAATAATTTTGCTGGTTTCTTGGAAAGGTTTAATTTTAGCATACAAACTTGGCGTTTTAGTTACAGAAAAATTCTTCTTTCTCAAATAATTTCAAAAGTTTTACTTACCTTTCTTACGAAGTTTCCGTTCGACTGCCGAGAACTTGTCTTCAAACTGCTGTTTACTCCACTTGGGTACCCGTTCCGAGTGAGGTTTCGTACTCTTGCCATATTTGTTCTCTTCAATCTTCTTCTCTATCTCCTTCACGTTCCAGTCAGTCTTTTCAATTTTGCCTGTGGACAAGCGGGAGGAAGAGAGAATAAGAGCAGTTCTTTTTATCTGATCAGCCTCACTCACTCACTCCGATGGTATATGAGGGATATGTGAATCCCGTGCCAACCAGACCCCTTGCTTCCAAAGAACTCTTTATTGAGTCAACTCCTCCTAGTCGTTCTGTCCCTCGAACAGCCTAGTGAGGACAATTGATTTATTGATTACCTAGTTTAAATCGAGTAGCGACTAATGGCGATATTACCAGAGTAGAAAGAAAATTTAGAGAGGTGACAGATAGTTAAGACGTAGAGTCTCTTAGTAATGCTCTGATATCCACAAAAATTGTGAAGAAGCTCTCAGCTTTATTACAAATAGTTTTAGATTTATAAAACTCACCTATAGCTCGATACAAGTCTTTGGGTTTCCTTCCCGGCGAGACACCTCCCCGGAATTTCTCCTCCAAATTTCGAACCCGTCCAGAAATGTCCTCATCCAAACCTCCTGTTTTGATTCCTGAATGCGCGCGCACCTCCCTTTCCTGGGGATAAGATAGAAGACAAATACATAGTTAGAAAAATGATAGTTGAGGAACTTTAGAAGAAGTAATAGTTATGGATCTTTAGAAAACAAAACTATTATTGGAAAAAGTAATTTGCTAAAGGAACTTGGCAAAGCGCACTTACATGATAGAAGAAGAGCCCAAACGTTGGACTTCTAACCAGAAGATGGAGTAAATTGGGAGGGGAAAAAAAACAATGGTAGATTAAAGTGGTTGGTATCAAATGCTGGGAATTGACAATTAGGTCATTTTCCTCATCGCGTCCCAATATTTTGCGATGATGTTGACTTGATCCGTGAGTTCTGGGTTAGACTTTGTCTAAAAAAAAGTTCCAACAGTAACAAACACAAATGTCACTCGAAGTAATTAAGTTTGGATCAATGCTTTGGATACAAACTACACTACTACAGGTAGTTAGGCGGGAAAATATTAAAGTTGAAATCAGGCGCGGTCTGTCGGTACATGAATATCCCGTAGTCTTCGTCCACATTGGTCGACCCAAGTGACTCGCCCGGTTCGGGGCGACTGTAGGCAGCCAACATTTGCATGCTTTTGACAAACTGACGGGTGTCAGCGCGGTCTGTCGGTACATGAATATCCCGTAGTCTTCGTCCACATTGGTCGACCCAAGTGACTCGCCCGGTTCGGGGCGACTGTAGGCGGCCAACATTTGCATGCTTTTGACAAACTGACGGGTGTCGCGTTCCCGTTGCGACCGCTGCTTGGACAGACGCTCCTCGCGATTCCGCTCAATCTGTTCAATACTGTCCTTGCGAGCCGCCTTGATACATGGTATGTTCGGTTCAAATGATATTTTAATTTGACAAAGGTATGTTTATATGTTTAGGTTAAATGAAGGAAAAGTCAAATCCAAGTGGACAAAAATACCTACTTAGAATTGAAAAAGGTATTTTTACATCTCACTCAGCCCTGAGAGCGACCAGAGGAGGTATCAAAAGCGACTAATTCATGTATGCCACAATAGTGACAAACAAGGGTATAATTGAAAAAGGTATTTTTACATCTCACTCAGCCCTGAGAGCGACCAGAGGAGGTATCAAAAGCGACTAATTCATGTATGCCACAATATTGACAAACAAGGGTATAACTCGGAACTAAGCTGGTCTACTCCCTGTTTAAGGTCCCCAGCTAGGTTAATAATACCGATAAATCAACCAATCGGCGGAAAGCTTCAAAAGTTTCGAACCCGTCCAGAAATGTCCTCATCCAAACCTCCTGTTTTGATTCCTGAATGCGCGCGCACCTCCCTTTCCTGGGGATAAGATAGAAAACAAATACATAGTTAGAAAAATGATAGTTGAGGAACTTTAGAAGAAGTAATAGTTATGGATCTTTAGAAAACAAAACTATTATTGGAAAAAGTAATTTGCTAAAGGAACTTGGCAAAGCGCACTTACATGATAGAAGAAGAGCCCAAACGTTGGACTTCTAACCAGAAGATGGAGTAAATTGGGAGGGGAAAAAAAACAATGGTAGATTAAAGTGGTTGGTATCAAATGCTGGGAATTGACAATTAGGTCATTTTCCTCATCGCGTCCCAATATTTTGCGATGATGTTGACTTGATCCGTGAGTTCTGGGTTAGACTTTGTCTAAAAAAAAAAGTTCCTAACAAACACAAATATCACTCGAAGTAATTAAGTTTAGATCAATGCTTTGGATACAAACTACACTACTACAGGTAGTTAGGCGGGAAAATATTTCTGTTATTGATTGAGTTAGTGTGTGTGTGTGATCATTTTCCTCATCGCGTCCCAATATTTTGCGATGATGTTGACTTGATCCGTGAGTTCTGGGTTAGACTTTGTCTAAAAAAAAGTTCCAACAGTAACAAACACAAATGTCACTCGAAGTAATTAAGTTTGGATCAATGCTTTGGATACAAACTACACTACTACAGGTAGTTAGGCGGGAAAATATTAAAGGCATTATTGATATTTCTGGAGTTCTGTTAACACAGGGGGGGATAGAAACACGTAACGATCAAGATGTAAACAGGCAATTTACCACACATATGAACAAGAAATTAACGATGAACCTATCTTCTTCTCTATCTCCTTCACGTTCCAGTCAGTCTTTTCAATTTTGCCTGTGGACAAGCGGGAGGAAGAGAGAATAAGAGCAGTTCTCTTTATCTGATCAGCCTCACTCATATCCGAGTCTGTGGGCAGGACTCTGTCAGGCACCTGCAGGCAGACTTCTTGTTTCCTCATTTCGCGCGCCTTGATTTCTTCTTCTCCTTCCGTGGCTGTACTTTCTTCGTCTTCTGAAATCAAACATTATAAGGGACATTAAACCTTTGAAGATTACCTACATCTCTAATCATTCAAGAGGTGTACACTTACCTATGGATATGTACATTAAATAAAGTCTTCTTCTTATTCTTCGCCTTTTTCCCGTGTACAGACGGAGTCGGCGTTTGGTTTTGGCTACAAATTTTACGAGTGGATGCCCTTCACACTCAACCTTTGCTATTTCTTTAGGAAGGGCAATTCAGGCTGGTATACTCCCTTCATTCAAGAGGTGTACACTTACCTATGGATATGTACATTAAATAAAGTCTTCTTCTTATTCTTCGCCTTTTTCCCGTGTACAGACGGGGTCGGCGTTTCCCGTCAGCCTCTCAATCAGCCCTAACTAGGGTGATTGATTTGGGCTGACATTTGGTTTTGGCTACAAATTTTACGAGTGGATGCCCTTTACACTCAACCTTGGCTATTTCTTTAGCAAGGGCAATTCAGGCTGGTATACTCCCTGTTTTAAGTCCCCCAGTCAGACTAAGCTGGTCTACTCCCTATTTAAGGTCCCCAGCTAGGTTGATAATACCGATAAATCAACCAATCGGCGGAAAGCTTCAAAAGTTTAAAAGTTTCCTCCAAGCACACACACCATCGTGATAGTGAGTGTCCGGTCTAAGAAGATAACAAAGAAGGTCGACCTTTAATTTTGACGCCCATTTCTGGCTTCTTAGGAGACGCTGATGTCTTGAAGTCTACACCAGATTCCCACTAATTTGAGCTTACCTCTCTTCACTGGAGTCTCCACTATTCTCAGCACACGAAGCTCCGAAGTTTCTATCTGTCCACTCATCCTCATCCATCACAGAAGGCACCTCATCTCCGTCTACTTCTATCTCTATCCTCTCCGGTGTTCCGTCTCTCTCACTCTGCTCTTCCTTCACTAGGGCAGCCTGTGGAGGAAAAGAGAGAGAGAGGGGTATGAGGTATTTGATTAAATCAAATATTTTTACTGTGATAAAATACAGACAAGTGATTCGGAAAGAGTTGCCCAGGATTCGAACCCAGGACGTCGGGGATGAGGGTTAGTGCTCTTAACCACAAAGTCACAGAGATGGGCTCCCAACTATTTCCTACAACGCAATTGCTGGTATCCAAGTAGCGGGTTCGATCCAAGCTCTGTGATAAAATACAGACAAGTGATTCGGAAAGAGTTGCCCAGGATTCGAACCCAGGACGTCGGGGATGAGGGTTAGTGCTCTTAACCTCAAAGTCACAGAGATCGGCTTCCAACTATTTCCTACAACGCAATTGCTGGTATCCAAGTAGCGGGTTCGATCCAAGCCTAAATATGGATTTTTCTAGTCACTTAAAGTACGAGTAGATTAAGATCATCAAGGGGGGAAAATGTCAATATAAAATTACCTCAAGTTAACTATTATTTCCCAAAACGGTATTTTAGTTTGTTTGAACTGTTTAACTATTTTTAACCCCAAGTTACCTCAACTTGGTAAACCTTAACCCCTACACTCACCATCTCCGGTGTCTTAGGTACAGGAGGCGGTAGAGTATAGTCTGGTTTAGTCTCAGGGGTTCTCAAAGTACTAGGTGGTGGGGTACTCGGATGAGGAGGGGTGGGGCGCAGGTCTTCGTTTTTCCGTCGTGCCCGCATTTTCATGGTGCCAGGGAGACCAAAGTGTTGCGTGCAGAAGAAGCGATGCCCAAACTTACCCTCACGGTCGAAAGCATAGTTACCTGGGGGAAACAACATTCAGAGTCAATTATAATTCACTCTTCTCAGGACTTTGGTTTTCGGTCCAAGGCAATCAAACTTTGCAGAGAGGTTCTTTATAAAATATAGATTACCGCTGTACGATGTATGGCATTGAACTTACCCAGGCGTAGATTGATGGAGCAGTACTCGCATCGGAAACAGCCACGATGGAAATATCTGCCCTCTGCATTCATCCGCTCCATAAGGTACACCCGCTTGTTACAGAAATGACACAGCTCACTGCCACTCTGACTGGCAGTCCCCAACAAGGGTATAACTCGGAAAATTAATTATGAGTGGCCTGAGTTTGATTCAAAGAAACCAGAAAATAGAATCTATTTCTTCGCCTGGAAAATTAGAAATGCCTAAAAATTTCTCCGTATATTTCCTAAAGACTTATGTTTATCTACATTATTTCACCCCTATCTACTCGTAATTAATATCTTTTGTTTGCAATAATAATAATAATAAAAATAATGAAGGAACTCACCACAGTGCCCGGCAAAGCACCGCTGCGCCGTTTCCTAGTCTTGCGACTCAGCGAGCTGTTACTTGTGTTATCCAGCGGTGACAAGGCACACCGCTTATCCCCCGAACCTTAAACATAGAAACAAACGTAAATCTTTATTATTTAACCGGATTTCTAATTATGTTTGCTTTATACTTTATATCATTTCCTTTGCACTTGACAGAGGGAGCTTTAACTGCCAAGGTCTTAACGTTCTGAAATCGAAGAGAAAAGCAAGACAGGATAGGAGAAAGCCAGCCGTTCCGAGAACGCAGATTATCCGTTCAGGATAAAATGCGCCTCGGGCGAGAATCGAACCCGCGGCCTAGCGGTTACAGGGCAGACGCACTACCAATCAAGCTAACTAGGCTGGCTCAATCCAATGTATTGAAGCATGAAATAAATATAACTTCGAACCTTGCAGTCCAGAGCTATGCCGCTTCCGTGTAGGCGGGGCAGGGGATACCAGACGGTTAGGCGTGGGGGATGTGAGGCGAGAGAGAATCGAGCGCTCGTTGGAAGTGAGACGATGCATGGATTTGACTTTCTCCAGGAGGTGATCCCGGCGTTCCGGCTCTTCGGCGAGGATTTCCTCTTCCGGCTGAAAAAATGACCGGTCACAATAGATAGATACATACTACTCAAACAGACATGTTACATTAAAATCAAATTGAAAATATTAAAAAAAAAAATTAAAGAAATAGAAATGAAGCTCATCGACAATGAAGCTCAAATGTACGGGCTTCGAGCCCTGCAATGAAAGAAAAAAAATGTCAACCTAGGAACGTTCTGTTCGGTTCGTTGGACACATTTGATAAAAAAAAAAAAAAACACTAACATCTATCCCTCAGAGCTTTATTAATTTACTAAGCAATAAGGGGGAGAAAAGGGTGAGGGAGGTCGAAGCACAAAGGTAGAAGAATTGTGTGAATCAATATTCGAGTGAGAAAAATACATCAAGAAATGAAGTACACAATTGGGCTGCTTGGAGGGGATTGACAAGAAACACCGACCCTATTTACGTACGAAAAGGCGAGGAAAAAGGAGAAATAGATAGAAATAATCAATAATTTATTGATGAGCTGCCCAGAGTCTGGATTGCCATACTACTCCTAAGCAGTAAGGGGGAGAAAAGGGCGAGGGAGGTCGAAGCAAAGGTAGAAGAATTGTGTGAATCAATATTCGAGTGAGAAAAATACACCAAGAAATGAAGTACATAATTGGGCTGCTTGAAGGGGATTGACAAGAAACAGCAACCCTATTTACGTACGAAAAGGCGAGGAAAAAGAGGAAAAAGGAGAAATAGAGAGAAACAATCAATAATTTATTGATGAGCTGCCCAGAGTCTGGGTTGCAGGGTGTCTACCAAAATGGAAAAATAAAATCCCCTGACTTTTCCAGTCTCCATGAAATTTCCTGACTTTTCCCGGTTTTCCAGTCCGGTAGACACCCTGGGGTTGCCATACTACTCAAACAGATATGTTACATTAAAATCAAATTGAAAATATTAAAAAAATTTAAAGAAATAGAAATGAAGCTCATCGACTTACGACTTTGACGGGCGGCTTATTGTCGGCGGCATCTCCTTGTGTTTTGGTGACCAGCTGAGCCGCCATTGCCGACACTTTGTTCCGCCCCTGTTCCAATACACTGCCCTCCTTTATCTTCCGCTCCAGCTGTTTCAGACTTTGATCTATTTGGGCGTACTTGGAAGCGGCGGCCTCATCGAAACCTGGAAACGAACAAGCGATTGAAGAGAGTTTAAAGTCTTTAAAGTCCTGACGCGACGGTTTTGCGTGTAATTTGTCTGTTTTACTACGCTAAAAACAGCTTGGGTGAGAGGTTATGAACAGGTACAAGCTAAGCTAGGCTTGGAAGAGGGTAAAAAATCCACAACAAATTTCTAACTGACGCGACGGTTTTGCGTGTAATTTGTCTGTTTTACTACGCTAAAAACAGCTTGGGTGAGAGGTTATGAACAGGTACAAGCTAAGCTAAGCTTGGAAGAGGGTAAAAAATCCACAACAAATTTCTAACCCAAGCCTAGACTTGCGTACGTTAGTTACCACTTCAATGTCAATCTGTACAAATACTATGCTTGCCTAGCCTACTCCTGTTAATGACCACCACTTAAAAAGCTGATTGTACGCACTTCAAAATTGACTTGGTAATTTTCACAAACTGACGAAGATAGATACGAGTAAATTAAGGGTACACAAAGCTCTTTTTTTAGGACTAAACACTGTAACAAAATATTGGGATGCTAGGGAAAAAAATACTTAATGGTCAATTTTCGGATTTGTAAACAACAACACTGTACAGTGTACACCAGAGGTTTTTCCAGCAAAGTTCCATTTTTTTTTCGGTTTTGTGCTTGGATTTTGAAGTTCTTGAGGATAATTAATTGAGTATTGTATTTATATTTCAAAATATTAGCAACAGTGGCGACATATTTTTATTGGATTCATCAAGAAAGAATACGAATTGACTTCCAAAAAGCATTCGATACCTTAAGAGGCACTTAATATTACTCTAATACCCACGGAAATTGTAATGAATCAAACGGTAAATCTTTACACATTAATTTATACTTGGTTTACTCACCAGTCTAGGATGTTGTATATGAGGTATTTCTCGTCGGAAAGTCTCGTAGATTTGAGACAGATAGGATTCCATTAGGACCTGATCTGGTAGGTCTGTCTCCTCCATTTCCTGCCCTGTCATTACCTGAGGAAAAAGAAGAAATTCAAAGCAATGAGAAATAGGTTGAGATTTTTATCATAAATTATTCATAGGATCTTACAAATGTCCCTCAAAATGAAGATACTCTTTCTCAAGACTATCAAAAGCTTACTGATTGATTGTCCATCACTCGAGTAAATGCTAAATGGACATTGTTATTGACTCGTTCTTTCATCACTGGTTCTCATCAATCATTTTACTCATTCAAGAAATTCAAAGCAATGAGAAATAGGTTGAGATTTTTATCATAAATTGTTCATAGGATCTTACAAATGTCCCTCAAAATGAAGATACTCTTTCTCAAGACTATCAAAAGCTTACTGATTGTCCATCACTCGAGTAAATGCTAAATGGACACTGTTATTGACTCGTTTTTTCATCACTAATTCTCATCAATCATTTTACTCATTCATTCATAAACTCCATTTTACTCATAGATTCATAAACTCCATTTTACTCATCCACTCATAAACTCACCGGCGGTATTCCCAGCTCTTTCTCGAGAATATCGAAGGCTCGCTGATTGTTCTCTCTGACTTCTTCGGATTTGAGCGAGTAGAAATCGATAAGGTCAGGCCTGTAGCGATGTATGATGGCACACAGCGCTAGGCCGTCCTTAAAAGACGAGGTGAGATCCGTAATGTGAACCGTGTCGTAGAGGGTGACCTGTTGCTTGAGCCAGAACAGGAGAATGTCCGGATGAACTTGAGGGTCTGTGGAGGAGAAATGGTTTGTTCATGGTCGAGAGGGTGACCTGTTGCTTGAGCCAGAACAGGAGAATGTCCGGATGCACTTGAGGGTCTGTGGAGGAGAAATGGTTTGTTCATGGTCAGGCCACAAAATGAGTTTAAACTCGGTTTAAGTTTAACTCTCAGATTAAACAAATTGATGGTAATGCCGTTATTTAGCAATGACGACATTGGCATTATTAGCAATGTAATGTAAAAAGATTAATGATATATGGGAATGTACCTTTTTAAAAGCAGAACAAATGACCACAAAACAAACTACCTATGATTTTTATTTACGAGAGCTCTAAACTCTAACTAACAACTAACTGATTCATTATCAACTTACCAACACATTTCAAGTGGTACATCAGGGCATTCAGTTTTTTTCATTGATAAAACATTACAACTAGTTATGTTCTTCATTCAAGCTTTCTCAACATTTTCCCGGACAATTTCTCACATATCATCCATGTATTGACTTTCGCTTTAATCAAACATAGAAAGCAGCCCTTTCCGGAGTTTTCCCCTCCCGATTCGGAACACCAGTGTTGGGATTCAAAAACAACGCCAAGTTCATAAACTTGTGCGACTTCCGACACTTAATGACTTTTTCAACCTCCACTTTGTCACTAGTGTCCGACATTTCACTGTCATCAGATCCCTCAATATCTTTGTAGGTTTCCGGAAAACTTCCGGGATTGTCCGAATGCAGCAGCACGTTTCCCACAGACCCCCTTCCCCCTCCTGCTGATAGTGACTCGAATTTCTTGATCAGACTTTTCAACGAGCATAATTCCTGGGATGAGTTGCCTGCTTGACTAGTTGGGCTGAATTCCTGTGACATTTTCCCTGCTTGGATGCTTAGCGAGCATAATTCCTGTGATATGTTCCCTTCACTACTTAGTGAGTAGAATTCCTGTGATGTACTCGATACTTGGAACGATGAACAGTTTCGAAAGCGCCGATGGAAGCTCAGGTCGCTACTTACTGCAGTGGTCGATAAGTCGGAGAGGGCATTCGAGGATTTGTCTTGCGTGGATTGACTGGTGAAGTATTGGGATGGGGTTGCATAGGATTGAACTCTCTGGGGACTCAGTGCTTTACGTTTGCTTTTGGTCACATACGACCTGTATTGGGAACGCGGGAATTGTTTACAATAGGATTTGTTTACATGCAATTTCTTGTATTGGGGTTTCACCACAGAGAGTTGTTTACATCTGGACTTCATCACTTGAGAGTCATCTAGACTCGGCCCTGATTGGTCAAAGTCTTCCAAATCCTGATCAGCACTTTTGTCCAAGTGACTCGTCGATCTGTTACACTCTGTATCTAAGTCAAGATTATCATTCCTCCACCTGTTACAGCCTGTATTCGTATCTACACAGGCTGGATTGTTGTTATCATCACAGGTATTGGAAAGCATACTGGAGCTACCCCGCCTATTCTCAGTGCTATCTTGGGAATTACTACGGTCTCTGCTATTCCGTACATAAATCCGATCGGGCGATTCATTGTCACTACTCCGTACAGCTTTCATCGGACTTCCACTATTTCGTACCGATTTGTTCGTATATCTTTTACCTTTCCGTACAAATTTGTTCGTACTTCCACTTTTCCGTACAGTTTCTCGTTCCTTCCCCGTTTTCCGTACGGATTTATTCCCACTTTTCCTATTTTTCCGCGCAAATTCCCGCTCTTTTCCTTTGTTCCGTACGTGCGCGGTATTTCCACAAGCCCTCTCCCGATTCATTCCCCTCCCAGTGGTCGGCTCGTGCTGAAAGTTGAGCGCCAAACTTTTCACCTCGACGCGACAAGATCGGCGGCTCAGGATGTTTCGAATCCGGGAGGCTCTGGTCGTCTCCAAACCGGACGAACGGTTTTTGAACTGATGAAGAATCCGTTCGAAGGAGCTTTTCTTCGTCGTGTTCATTGCTCGGACAAGACGCGACGAATGAGGGGAGGGGGAAGATTCGTTGAAGAGAGGGGAAGATTCGTCGCCGAGAGGGGGAGAATCGTAGTCGAGAAGATAAATAGGGGAAGAGCTTGGCCCGTAGGGAGGGGAGGGCTTCGATTCGTGATAAGGGCAGAGAGGAGGCCTCTGGTAAAGCGAGAGAGGGGAGGGCGAATCATTTCCGGGAGGAGAGGGCGAATGGTCATCGAAAGCGAGAGGAGTAGAAGCATCGTGAGACACCGAAGGTTCCTCGAGATGAGGCGAGAGAGGGGAAGAATCGAAGCAAGGGGAGAGGGAAGGTCCAAATCTTTTCGAGGACAAATCTTTTTGAGGGGAGGGAGGGGCGGCCCGATTTAAGTGGGAAGAAAAAGAAACTGGAACGTTGAGGGAAGGGGAGAACGAGGAAGGATCACACTGATTTGAGGGAAATTTACACTGATTTGAGGGAAATTTACACTGATTTGAGGGAAATTTACACTGATTTGAGGGAAATTTACACTGATTTGAGGGAAATTTACACTGATTTGAGGGAAATTTACACTGATTTGAGGGAAATTTACACTGATTTGAGGGAAATTTACACTGATTTGAGGGAAATTTACACTGATTTGAGGGAAATTTACACTGATTTGAGGGAAATTTACACTGATTTGAGGGAAATTTACACTGATTTGAGGGAAATTTACACTGATTTGAGGGAAATTTACACTGATTTGAGGGAAATTTACACTGATTTGAGGGAAATTTACACTGATTTGAGGGAAATTTACACTGATTTGAGGGAGATTTATACTGATTTGAGGGAGATTTGCTCTGATTGGAGGGATATTTGCACTGAGGGAAGGGAAATTTACACCGATTGAAGGGAGATTTACACCGATTGAAGGGACATTTACACTGATTGGAGGGAGATTTGCACTGACTGGAAGGATATTTATATCTATTTGAGGGAAATTTATACTGATTGGAGGGAAATTTACACTGATGACGATGAAGGGGGATAGGGGAAGGGACAAAGTTAGGGGAAAGCGAAGGACGGTTTGAGTGAGGAGGGGGGGAAGAACACACATGGAGGGAGTCCAGGGAGCAGGAGAGGGAGAGGGGAGGGGAGGTGATGGCGCGAATGGAGGATTCTGATTGGCGGAGACCGCGTCGTGGTGAATGGAGGAGGTCTGAAATAGAAAGGAGAGGAGGAGGAAAGGAAGAAGGAGAATTTAGGAACAAGGGTTTATTTACCCCCGGGTTTTTGGTCTTTTATTATGTTAAGGCGGTCTCTTCTTGATCCCTCGTGTGTCGCGTATATTTTTATTAAGGACTATTGCACTGTTGTGGTCTCTTAACTTCATGTTCGCCAAGATTGTTTTGATGTTTTGCGCAGACAAGAGTTAATAGCTATAACTGGCGAAGCTGTCTCATTGCCACTTGCATCAGATACCCACAAATGTACATAGCTGCCTGCTTAGTAAGTCAAAGCTACCACAAAAAAAAAAAAACAACTCGCAAATTTTAGCCTAAGCAATGTGCAGTACATACCTCGTCGACGCCGTTTCTTCGGCTGGTCTGCCCCGGGTGCCAGCAACGTAGAGGGAGGCGAACTAACCGCGGATACCGCGAACGACTTGCGAATACCGCGAACACATTGCGAATAACGCGAACACATTGCGAATAACGCGAACACATTGCGAATACCGCGAACAAACCGCTAACACATTGCGAATACCGCGAACAAACCGCGGATACCTAGAACCAACTGTGAATAACTTAAAAGAAGACAATGCAACTTATATCTCCAAAACCAATGGTCAAAATGTAGGAGAACCCTCTCCTCAACCCCCTTCATTTCCCCTGACCCCCTACACTTATTTTGGTAGTAGGGGGTCAAGGAGAGGTTTCTTTAGACCTAAATTTTTGTCAGAGCTCATTCTCTCTTCTGATTTCAGACTGGAAGGTTCTCTGTTCCCTCTCTCCTCTCTGTGATATTTCCAAATATGTACTGATGAAAATTTGTATTACTTCAGACAAAGGACCTTTGCTGCATTCGGGGTCACCAAAGATCTAAATCTCTGAGAGAAATTTTGAATAGAGAGTCGAGACTCTTAATCACTCCACCACAAAGGCAGATCAATACGAACCTTTTAAATCCCTCCAGAGTGTTTCGCTTGCCGTCAGCTCCCACTAGAACATTGAACTCATACTGGGACACAGGATGGTCGGGCGGACTGACTACGGCTCTCCAGCCAATCTTCTCTTCGTCCTGATTACTAGGAGGAGGTAGTAGGGACTCGAACCCGACACCTTCGTGAATTTCTACGCCTGAAAATGAACCGAGAAAGAAGAAATCAAAAGGTTGTCAAAGATTTGTCTATCAATATCAGTTCATTAAGTAACTTCCGAATTTTGACTTGGTGACGATGAGCGCTACCGCGCTTCTCAGGCCAGCTTAGGGCTATCTAGTAGACCTGACAGGTACGGCTGAATGGGTAAGTAACAGCTAAGAAAGACTCCCCTCCCCAGGTAGACCTGACAGGCGGAAATGATCAGGTCTATCTGATAGTGAGTGACTGGTTACTTAGTCAAATCGAATTTCAAGTCTTTCCTTTGTTGCGCCCTACTGGGGGGGAGGGGAGTCTTTCTTAGCTGTTACTTTAGGCCTCAGAGGATGATGAGCTACAGTGAACTTCTGAGACCATACCGCGCTTCTCAGGCCAGCTTAGGGCTATCTAGTAGACCTGACAGGTACGGCTGAATGGGTAAGTAACAGCTAAGAAAGACTCCCCAACCCAGGTAGACCTGACAGGCGGAAATGATCAGGTCTATCTGATAGTAAGTGACTGGCCTTAGTCAAAGTGAATCGAATTTCAAGTCTTTCCTTTGTTGCGCCCTACTGAGGGGGAAGGGAGTCTTTCTAAGCTGTAAGGCCTCAGAGGATGACGAGCTACAGTGAGCTTCTGAGACCAAGTAGGCAGTAGGCACACTCACCTAATATTAAAGCTACTTTCATAAGAATACACTGGAGCTGTCGTATGCTAATGTGATCGATGGACCCGGCACAGAATTTGCCGAAAAATTTCTTTGCCCCGAGGGATTTCAAATCGTGAATCACAAATGGCCACAAATGAAGGACGTTGTTCCGAGAGAAGCGGTCGCGTTTCTCCAAAACCACGACTTTGGCACCGAGAAGTTGAGCTTCGATGGCGGCCCTCAAACCGCATGGACCTGCCCCTATGATCAGCACCTGAGGGGGGAAAGAGATTTATTAACAAGCTAGATTTACATCAGATTCAAAAGGAGCCCTTTTGTCAAGGAGGTCCCCGTAAAATATCCTGGTTTACCATCTAAATCAATAGTTTTTAACCTACGATCTCAAGACAAATGCAATGACCACTTTGTAATGGGAGCTGACTAGATATATATACATAGTCAAGTGGTTCGCAAAGAGTTAGGTTTGACATTAGTGGTCCACCACTTTAAAAAGATGAAGAACTAAAACATGAACCTATCTGATTATGTATATCTGAATTCAAAGTTTAAAATGCTGAATAATTTGGTCCCCGTAAAATATCCTGGTTTACCATCTAAATCAATAGTTTTTAACCTACGATCTCAAGACAAATGCAATGACCACTTTGTAATGGCTGCTGACTAGATATATATACACAGTCAAGTGGTTCGCAAAGAGTTACGTTTGACGTGAGTGGTCCACCACTTGAAAAAGATGAAGAACTAAAACATGAACCTATCTGATTATATCTGAATCCAAAGTTTAAAATGCTGAATAATTTCAAAAGTGTGGTCCCAATGTCTTTTACAGTGGTTGGTCACTTTACATCTTTACAAGAAAGTTGGACACCAACCTTGCCTTGTGGTTACCGTTCAAGGGTTCTGGCCTATGATTCAATTACCAAGAATGTCATAACTTTAGTGGTTATCACGATATTAAAGAAGTTAAAATCGCAATCGACCATTTAGTAGGACATGTCGATCTAAAGGATTTACCAAGAATGTCATAACTTTAGTGGTTATCACGACATTAAAGAAGTTAAAATCGCAATCGACCATTTAGTAGGACATTTACCAAGAATGTCATAACTTTAGTGGTTATCACGACATTAAAGAAGTTAAAATCGCAATCGACCATTTAGTAGGACATGTCGATCTACACCTTGCCTTGTGGTTACCGTTCAAGGGTTCTGGTCTATGATTTAATTACCAAGAATGTCATAACTTTAGTGGTTATCACGACATTAATGAAGTTAAAATCGCAATCGACCATTTAGTAGGACGTCGATCTAAAGGTTTTACCATTTAGTAGGACATTTCGTCTCTTTAATTGTTCAATAAAAGTTGAAATGTGGTTTGGACTTACTCGATTGTTAGAACATGCTTTGCCTCTATTGTAACACTTATGACTAGCTCGTTTGTCGAATTTGTTCCACAATGCTTGGGCTTTCCATGATTTGAGCTTGGACTGAAAGAATAGAGCAACAAATACCAATGTGTACATTAGTTTTTCGGGCGTGCTAAATTCTAAGGTTTTGTCATACACGAGTATGTAGCTTCTGTGGACTATCCAGATAAGAGACGGGGTCAAATTCGAAGGCTTCCTGGCTTGCAAAATTCTCAGGCTTTTTCTCGATATTTTTTTCCAATCTTTGAATCATGATCCTAAGTTTGGGCTATGCGTAAATCTGTCTCTGTCCCCACCTTTGGGGATTCTTAATAGTCCTATCTTTAACTTTGGGTAGGTACTGATGGCTGATCTTACCACTGAGAGTTAACACAGTGTCAAGGGTTTTTTGTGACGTCACCCGTTTGACTTACACAGGCCAGTATTTCTTGAACTCTGAATTAACTGAAAACTCTGTGTGGTAAGATCGGACGTAATTATCGTAAAATTCGTTTCTATCTCACCTTCAACTTGGGATAGAAATGCGGGAAGTTGGTGGGTTTAATGGAGAGCAGTTCGCACAGATGGCGGTAGTGTCCCAGGATAGTTTTCATGGCAGCCGCACTGCAGAACTGGTCAAACACATCGTTAGCCAGGGCGATTTCCGGGGGCACCGGGGACTTGGCCCCCCGGGCATGAGGGTGATTCATGCTGATCTATCGACCCTGGAGCTCCTGAGGACAGAAAATCAAGAGTACTTTTTAGAGGTAAGAAAATCACATGAGCATTTTTAGGAGTAAGAATATTTGGAGCATTTTTAAAGATAAGAGAATCACATGGGCATTTTTATAGGTAAGAATATTTGGAGCATTTTTGAAGCCATTTTATAGAGGTAAAAAAAAAATCTGCGCGGCTGGCCGTCTTGGCTATTTTATTACCTCCCAAAATAAATAAAAAGCTAGAAAATGAAAGTCAATTAATTCAGCGACTTTGTCGTCGTGGTGGATAAACCAGTTAGTTGTCCACTTAATATAATGAAAAAAAAAGCCAAAAGCGCGCATTATAATAATGAAAAAAAGAGCCAAATCTCGCATTATCTTTTATGGACCAGTCACACCGGGATTTAAAACTGGGCCTCCTGCATACTAGGCTTATTTATGACTACTATCTACAGCAGTTGATTGGAAGTTGAGTAAAAAATAATAAGGCAAATTCAAGAGAAGAACAAGAGATATATTTTGCCAGATTTTTTGGTTTACATTTTTTTTTTTTTTTTCTTTTTTTCTATGAGTAAACGCAGTTCTTGTCCCAAATGAAAGAGTAAACAAGAAGTCCTCTAATACAAGTTTAAGTGGGATTAAATTGCACTCGTCCAAATGACGGGGGAATTTAGACCCGAGTATGTTCATCATATTTTTCTATCCTTAGTAGGTACATGTCGTAAGTTTGTGGTTAAAAAAATATACGAGCTAGTTTCAAACGAGATGTATTTTAAATTAAATTACACTATTAACCCTTCTGTACACGGTAAGGCTGAATATTGAAATTGAATTTTTTTTTTTAACTGAAACATTATGTACATATGTGGGATTGTATAATTTAATTTCCAATTATTAGATATTAACATCCTTTCAAAAACATTCAACAATAATCAGCAAAATTATTAGGTACCTATCTAAGATTATAGATACATGAATATCCTTAGTAGGTACATGTCGTAAGTTTGTGGTTAAAAAAATATACGAGCTAGTTTCAAACGAGATGTATTTTAAATTAAATTACACGATTAACCCTTCTGTACACGGTAAGGCTGAATATTGAAATTGAACTTTTTTTTAACTGAAACATTAGGTACATATGTGGGATTGTATAATTTAATTTCCAATTATTACATACTAACATCCTTTCAAAAACATTCAACAATAATCAGCAAAATGATTAGGTACCTATCTAAAACTATAGATACATGAATAAAAATAAATATTTCCCTAGTTGTTTTCGAGGCCATAATGTTTGTAATCCTTATTGGATTTAGTTCCGGTAGAAGTTATAGTAATCTGATAATCGGGCAATTATTGTCATGTCCAAGCAAGGTGACATGAATAAAAATAAATATTTCCCTAGTTGTTTTCGAGGCCATAATGTTTGTAATCCTTATTGGATTTAGTTCCGGTACAAGTTATAGTAATCTGATAATCGGGCAATTATTGTCATGTCCAAGCAAAGTTTGCCTATGCTAGCGAGGGCTAAGTGAACAACTTTCTCGTTATTGCCCAATTACTTGTATTGTATTTCGCTTCAAACTTGATATGATTAAGTAGAACTTTAACTCAAATCATCTCTTACTTGATCTCTGTTTACAAGATTTTTATACTCACTTATTACAAGTACCAAAGTACATAATGGACATAGGATATGATGCTTGTTTGATGAAACCCACATTGAGCAAAATGAATAGGAGTGGTCCATATTTGTAACGCGAACTAACCGCGGATACCGCGAACGACTTGCGAATACCGCGAACACATTGCGAATAACGCGAACACATTGCGAATACCGCGAACACATTGCGAATACCGCGAACTAACCGCGGATACCTAGAACCAACTGTGAATAACTTAAAAGAAGACAATGCAACTAATATCTCCAAAACCAATGGTCAAAATGTAGGAGAACCCTCTCCTCAACACCCTACATTTCCCCTGACCCCCTACACTTATTTTGGTAGTAGGGGGTCAAGGGGAGGTTTCTTTAGACCTATATTTTTGTCAGAGCTCATTCTCTTTTCTGATTTCAGACTGGAAGGTCCTCTGTTCCCTCTCTCTTCTCTGTAATATCTCCAAATATTTCAACATAATCTATAAGATAACAAGAGTCCCCATTGGAGTATTTACCATTACCAAGGAGTCTTTCCTATGTAACTTTTCACGAGAAATCGATCGTGAATACCGGGAACAAAATTGCTAATACCGCAAACAAGTCGCGAATACCGCAAACAAGTCGCGAATACCGCGAACTAACCGCGGATACCGCGAACACATTGCGAATACCGCTTACGACTTGCGAATACCGCGAACAAGTCGCGAATACCGCAAACAAGTCGCGAATGGGAGATTTGCTCTGATTGGAGGGATATTTGCACTGAGGGAAGGGAAATTTACACCGATTGAAGGGAGATTTACACCGATTGAAGGGAGCTTTACACTGATTGGAGGGAGATTTGCACTGACTGGAAGGATATTTATATCCATTTGAGGGAAATTTATACTGATTGGAGGGAAATTTACACTGATGACGATGAAGGGGGATAGGGGAAGGGACAAAGTTAGGGGAAAGCGAAGGACGGTTTGAGTGAGGAGGGGGGGAAGAACACACATGGAGGGAGTCCAGGGAGCAGGAGAGGGAGAGGGGAGGGGAGGTGATGGCGCGAATGGAGGATTCTGATTGGCGGAGACCGCGTCGTGGTGAATGGAGGAGGTCTGAAATAGAAAGGAGAGGAGGAGGAAAGGAAGAAGGAGAATTTAGGAATAAGGGTTTATTTACCCCCGGGTTTTTGGTCTTTTATTATGTTAAGGCGGTCTCTTCTTGATCCCTTGTGTGCCGCGTATATTTTTATTTAGGACTATTGCACTGTTGTGGTCTCTTAACTTCATGTTCACCAAGATTGTTTTGATGTTTTGCGCAGACAAGAGTTAATAGCTATAACTGGCGAAACTGTCTCATTGCCACTTGCATCAGATACCCACAAATGTACATAGCTGCCTGCTTAGTAAGTCAAAACTACACCAAATGTCTAAATGGTATTTTGGGTAAAAAAAATAATAAAAAAAAAAAACAAATCGCAAATTTTAGCCTAAGCAATGTGCAGTACATACCTCGTCGGCGCCGTTTCTTCGGCTGGTCTGCCCCGGGTGCCAGCAAGGTAGAGGGAGCTTTGAGATACAACTCCAGGGTACTCGGATCGTCTGTATCGTACAGCCCCTTCACTTGTACCGGTAATACCGTGCGTTGATTCAGATTGGGATAGCGGGTAGTCGGATCTAGACTGTAAGAGGCGTGGTCCCGGTGAAGATTTTCCGGCGTTGTCTGGCCCAGGATACGGTAGATCGATTCCCGTTCGGCTAGAACCTGCGGGAAAGTGGGTATGTGTGAGGTACTTTAGAAGGTGAATGTAAGGTAATTGGTGACAATGTAAGGTAATTTGTGACGGTCTAAGCCGTCTAAGGTAATTTAGAAAGTAAAATTATTTTCGGGCGTTCTTAGTATAGGACTCTCAAATGTCAGCAGCCCAACTTCAAATAGCCCAAGCTGAGACACCCTTAGTCACATGTCATATTTAACATACGATAAAGAAATAAATTTTAACCACCAATCCCCACATCCGATCCACCGTGATAACTACTCCGAATAGTCACAAAAAATCTAATCAGGTCGCTGACAGGGTTTAAATAGCCGATGACGCTACTCATACCAAACACTACACCAGCGAGGTTAATACGAAACGGATCTCTCAATATACAGGGTGTTTCAAAAGTCGTACGACAAACTTAAGGAGAAACCTGTATGTTACGTTATAAATACCTCGATAGGATTAAGAATGCCAGCGGCCCAGCTTCGTATTGCCCAGCACGCATCCATGGAACTGAGGAACCCTCGGGCACAGCCAGACCCAGTAGGCCAGAACGGCTGAAATAAGCAAGACAAAAGGATATTTTAGAAATCACTGGTTGGGTGGAAGAGCTTACGTAAGTGTGTAAAAAAAATACAAGTAAGATACAAGCTAGGTACAATAAATTCCAGCTTCGTATTGCCCAGCACGCATCCATGGAACTGAGGAACCCTCGGGCACAGCCAGACCCAGTAGGCCAGAACGGCTGAAATAAGTAAGACAAAAGGATATTTTAGAAATCAGTGGTTGGGTGGAAGAGCTTACGTAAGTGTGTAAAAAAAATACAAGTAAGATACAAGCTAGGTACAATAAATAAAGGGCTGCTTGAGTGATGATGAAATAACGTAATATCGACAACAAATATTGCATGATTGTCAGATTAATTAATTAAAACTTGACTAACAGCCAGCCTAGTTAGCTTGGAGAGTAGCGCATCTGCCCTGTAAGAGCTAGGCTGCGGGTTCGATTCCCACCCGGGGCGGATTTTATCCTGAACGGATAAGGTTCGTTCTCGGAATGGCTGGCTTTCTTCTATTCTGTCTTTCTTATCTCTTCGAACGTGTTTATTTTATAACTATTTATTTATTTTTATTCTTTTTTTAACCTCCGGCAATAAAATTCGAGCTCTTCTTTTTACCTCCGGGTTCGATTCCCACCCGGGGCGGATTTTATCCTGAACGGATAAGGTTCGTTCTCGGAATGGCTGGCTTTCTTCTATCCTGTCTTTCTTATCTCTTCGAACGTGTTTATTTTATAACTATTTTTTTATTTTTATTCTTTTTTTAACCTTTGGCAATAAAATTCGAGCTCTTTTTTTTACCTCAAGCAAGCTATCTCCCACAAGCGTCATGAGAAGCTTATGTCCGTTTCGTTCGAGAAATCGGCACGCGTTTTCCGCGGCGTACATGGACGTGAAATCAAACATGGCCACATCACTCTGTCCGTAATGATTGACGGCAAACTCCAAGTGAGGCAAATTGTAGTGTGGGAATAATGAAACCGGAGAAAGTATTTATTGACATATAATAAAGAAAAAAGCTAGAAAATGAAAGTCAATTAATTCAGCGATTTTGTCGTCGTTGTGGATAAACCAGTTAGTTGTCCACTTAATAAAATGAAAAAAAAGCCAAAAGCGCGCATTATAATAATGAAAAAAAAAGAGCCAAATCTCGCATTATCTTTTATGGACCAGCCACACCGGGATTTAAAGCTGGACCTCCTGCATACTAGGCTTATTTATGACTACTATATCTACAGCAGTTGATTGGAAGTTGAGTAAAAAATAATAAGGCAAATTCAAGAGAAGAACAAGAGATATATTTTACCAGATTTTTTGGTTTACATTGTTTTTTTTTCTATGAGTAAACGCAGTTCTTGTCCCAAATGAAAGAGTAAACAAGAAGTCCTCTACTACAAGTTTAAGTGGGATTAAATTGCACTCGTCCAAATGACGGGGGAATTTAGACCCGAGTATGTTCATCATATTTCTCTATCCTTAGTAGGTACAATGTACATGTCGTAAGTTTGTGGTTAAAAAAATATACGAGCTAGTTTCAAACGAGATGTATTTTAAATTAGATTACACGATTAACCCTTCTGTACACGGTAAGGCCGAATATTGAAATTGAACTTTTTTTTTAACTGAAACATTAGGTACATATGTGGGATTGTATAATTTAATTTCCAATTATTAGATACTAACATCCTTTCAAAAACATTCAACAATAATCAGCAAAATGATTAGGTACCTATCTAAGATTATAGATACATGAATAAAAATATTTATTTCCCTAGTTGTTTTCGAGGCCATAATGTTTGTAATCCTTATTGGATTTAGTTCCGGTACAAGTTATAATAATCTGATAATCGGGCAATTATTGTCATGTCCAAGCAAGGTTTATTTGAGTTTCGTTTATGTTTTTAGTTTGATAACTACAAGTTCAGCCATGCCTTTTCCACAAGTTTGGCCATGCCTCGGGATGAACTAGCGGGATTCCGGAGCGAAGCGACGGAATTCAGCTAGTATTACATATTTTCTCCATTTCTTACTTACAGACTTTGTATTTTGAAGCTCCAAATTTTCGCAGTCTGGCGTACATACAGTCCATGGCGTAGGAAGGGGGGGGGATAAAATTTCAAAAAGTATGCAACCTTGAAGGGGCTGCACAAAAAGTTTAAAAAATCGCCTGCGGCGCTGAAAAATTTTGTTGTGGTGAGACTGGATTTCTCAAGATTGTAGACCAAAATTTTCAAAAATTTCGCCTGCGGCGCTCAAAATTTGGAGTTCGTTAATTATTAATTTTTGTTTGAAAAAATTGCCTGCGTCGCAGTTTACGCTTGATTCATTTGTGTCAAATTGGGGGGGGGGGTATGTCGCGGAAACCGCGAGTAAACACGTTCCTTAGGGAAGTTTTGTTTTACCCCTTAGGTACCTACTTATTTCTGTTGTAATTTTCTTTGTCTTTTTCTAACTGTCATTTCTTTTGTCAAGTGTGAGGCTTAGGTTCAATTTTTGAGGCCTCTCGTTTGTTGTATATTTATTATGTAAATAATGTTCTGATTAACCCTTTGAGGACCATTCTCGGTGGGGAATGTCGCGGAAACCGCGAGTAAACACGGAAGTGTTTGGAAATTATTAGTTAAAGTTTAATGAGAGGAGAATGGTTGCTAGGGAGAGTAAAATATTGACACGCGTTGCTAGGGAGTTATCGATTTTTCTCGCCTAGGAAAACAACATGGAGGATTTTTCAGTCTAGAAGAAATTTTTATAGAAGCGAAAGCCTAAATTTTTCTATTGTGAAATTATCAGAAGTTTTTTTACGAAGAAGATATTTAAGATCCCTAGAGAAGCTATATTTTGTATTTACAGGATTTTTCAGTCTAGAAGAAATTTTCATAGAAGCGAAAGCCTAATTTTTCTAGTGAAATTATCAGAAGTTTTTTACGAAGAAGATACCTATTTAAGATTCCTAGAGAAGCTATATACCTATTTTGTATTTAGAAGAGAGATATTGCCACTGTTAATTACTGTAAATTTGATACGAGCAGAATAAAGCCATTTGTTACTACCCTTTGTGAAGTTCCTTCAAAACCCTGTGTAGTGAGTAACCACCATTCTTGAGTCAACATTTCACAGCTATGTGGTGAGTCGACAAAACCAAGCTTCCACTGCAGTTTCCACCACAGTAGGGGTCAAGGGGAGGTTTCTTTAGACCTAGATTTTTGTCACAGCTCATTCTCTCTTCTGATTTCAGACTGGAAGGTTTTCTGTTCCCTCTCTCCTCTCTGTGATATTTCCAAATATTTCAACATGGTTTTTAGAAAAAACCCCTCAACCCCCTACATTTCCCCTGATCCCCTACACTTATTTTGGTAGTAGGGGTCAAGGGGAGGTTTCTTTAGATCTGGATTTTTGTCAGAGCTCATTCTCTCTTCTGATTTCAGACTGGAAGGTTCTCTGTTCCCTCTCCTCTCTGTGATATCTCCAAATATTTCAACATAATTTATAGGATAACAAGAGTTCCCATTGGTCAAATCATCTCTTACTTGATCTCTGTTTACAAGATTTTTATACTCACTTATTACAAGTACCAAAGTACATAATGGACATAGGATATGGTGCTTGTTTGATGAAACCCACATTGAGCAAAATGAATAGGAGTGGCCCATATTTGTACCATATCTCTAGTACTCTAGTGTCAAGCTCGAATTTTCAGAACCAAGCAATTTTTCAGAACTGGGCGATTTCTCAGAATTGGACAGTTTTTCTGAGTTGGATGTTTGGAGGTCCCTCCCACCACTCACGCTCAGACCGTCTGACAGACCGCGGTCTCACCGACCTCAGGCGGTCTGAGTGCAGACCTCAGGCGGTCTGAGTGCAGACCTCAGGCGGTCTGAGTGCAGACCTCAGACAGTCTGAGTGCAGACCTCAGACGGTCTTAGAGTGAAAGGCGGGAATTAGAATAGCTCGAATTTTCAGAACCAAGCAATTTTTCAGAACTGGGCGATTTCTCAGAATTGGACAGTTTTTCTGAGTTGGATGTTTGGAGGTCTCTCCCACCACTGACGCTCAGACCGTCTGACAGACCGCGGTCCCACCGACCTCAGGTGGTCTGAGTGCAGACCTCAGACGGTCTTTGAGTGAAAGGCGGGCATTAGAACTCATTCAGTCACTCATGTAGACATTATCGTTACGTTACAAAGAACTGATAAAATAAAAACATTAATAGTATTTGAACAAAGGGATTGTTTACAAACTTGGGTGGGAGGAGCTCCCACTGTTGCCAGTTCACCGAGTTTTTAGCCCATTTCAAACAGATTTTCTTTTATATTTCGGCAACACTGTATTCAATTTGTGTTTGACTGCCTCAGGAGTCAGGATACTCGTGTGTTGAACCCAGCGTGTAGGAGTACTCGGAATAGAGTAGTAGATAGGAGACAATGAGATATAAGCTACATACATGATACTCTATGTTATGCCAGTGGTTCCCAAACTTTTTTCTACGCGGCCCTTTTTTTCGA
This sequence comes from Diaphorina citri, assembly GCF_000475195.1. Taxonomy (NCBI): domain Eukaryota; kingdom Metazoa; phylum Arthropoda; class Insecta; order Hemiptera; family Psyllidae; genus Diaphorina; species Diaphorina citri. The sequence goes on along the minus strand of NW_007378075.1, from coordinate 133,202 downwards.
TTCTGAACGCTCCGCGGCCCTTTTACTACCTATATGCATTTATGTGATCTTCCTGTGATAGCAGACGGCCTCCCTGGACCCCAGTTTGGGAATCACTGTCAGTTCACCGAGTTTTTAGCCCATTTCAAACAGATTTTCTTTTATATTTCGGCAACACTGTATTCAATTTGTGTTTGACTGCCTCAGGATACTCGTGTGTTGAACCCAGCGTGTAGGAGTACTCGGAATAGAGTAGTAGATAGGAGACAATGAGATATAAGCTACATACATGATACTCTAGTTATGCCAGTGGTTCCCAAACTTTTTTCTACGCGGCCCTTTTTTTCGATTCTGAACGTTCCGCGGCCCTTTTACTACCTATATGCATTTATGTGATCTTCCTGTGATTGTAATAGCAGACGGCCCCCTGGACCCCAGTTTGGGAATCACTGTTCTATGCTGTATGTCATTCACTGAGAGTCTGAGACAGGGTCAACTTCGGGCTGTGGAGAGGTCGATTTGATTGACTTTTTCCAAGTCATGAGCAGAGAGCGTTGCCACATCACAGGCGAAATCTCAACAATGGGTACAGTCAACTTGGAAAAATTAATTGAAAATTTGACAAATAATCTCCTTGAAATACTCGTATATTACAAAATTTCATCAGTAAAAGGTTTCCTTAAATTGATTTGGTTCAAATGGCAAGGTAAACCTAAACCTTTGACATATACACTGTTCCTGAAGACAGTGTTGAGTTCCAATTCCAATCCAATCGACCCGACCCCCAATCATATGGGAAAATATGGAAAATGGAAATCACAATATGGGGAAAATCAAGAAAATCTATTGGCAACTTGGCATCACTGTTTCAAGTCTCTCGACTTCGCACGTTGTTCAGATTTTCGAGAAAACATTTTACTTCTATTGATTGGAACACATCACATGCCTTCAGAGTCCTTCCGACATACTCCATTTGTCAAGGAATCAATTTAATTTGAAGAAACCATGTACTGATGAAAATTTGTAATACTTCAGACAAAGGACCTTTGCTGCATACGGGGTCACCAAAGATCTAAGGTTCTCTGTTCCCTCTCTCCTCTCTGTGATATCTCCAAATATTTCAACATAATTTATCCCATTGGAGTATTTACCATTACCAAGGAGTCTTTCCTTTACCATTACCAAGGAGTCTTTACCTACTGCTGGAGTAAAGGGGGCTAAATCTCTGAGAGAAATTTTGAATAAAGAGTCGAGACTCTTAATCACTTTACCACAAAGGCAGATCAATACGAACCTTTTAAATCCCTCCAGAGTGTTTCGCTTGCCGTCAGCTCCCACTAGAACATTGAACTCATACTGGGACACAGGATGGTCGGGCGGACTGACTACGGCTCTCCAGCCAATCTTCTCTTCGTCCTGATTACTAGGAGGAGGTAGTAGGGACTCGAAACCGACACCTTCGTGAATTTCTACGCCTGGAAATGAACCGAATAAGAATTAATCAAAAGGTTGTCAAAGATTTCAAACTTTTGACAAATACACTGTTCCTGAAGACAGTGTTGAGTTTCAATTCCAATCCAATCGACCCGACCCCCAATCATGTGGGAAAACATGGAAAATGGAAATCACAATATGGGGAAAATCATGAAAATCTATTGGCAACTTGGCATCACTGTTCAAGTCTCTCGACTTCGCACGTTGTTCAGATTTTCGAGAAAACATCATCATGGATGGTGGCATAAAAATTCTGCAGTTTTTTGTTCGGGCGCCAATATATACTCCCACGGTGAACGGACGTTCTAACGACTACGTAATCTCGGTGTGATACACGCGATGGAATCGTTGGTCATCAATGAATCATGGCCTGTGTATCGTTTCTTGTAAGGCGTTCCAACCGGGAAGCCACGGGTATGCACACCCGGAAAATAACGTGAACATGTATTGTGTCTGTGGCGGCAAAAGCTTGAGACCTAGGTCTGTCAGAACTAGGCAGTCTGAGCGTGAGTGGCGGGCACAAAGGACATTGCAGAAGTCCAGAGTAATCGACTGCTTAACTCCATACACAAAAGGATCACTCTGGGTGTAGGGACAACAGCCCTAAAAGATGGGTGAAGCTTCTACCAAAGTCCAGAGTAAAATCCCAATGAATTTGTCGCAAGTAAAAACCCAACTTTTGTCCAGTAATGTACGTACTTTTTGGGGGGCGAAAGGTTTCGCCTCGGAGCATCTTTTGGGTCAATTGTGGATGAACAAGGGCTGTGGGGTGGGATATACGATATAAGCCAGTAAGTACTTTAGGCATTTTTCAAAAATTTTATTACCAAAGAAATGATCAACACGAGCAAAATATCAATCATACCTCTTAATTTCGAGTATAGGTGCTCTACTCGAGTTTGAGTGAGGAAAATATTTTCATCATTTGTTTCCCTTCTGCAATCTGTTTTGATTGGAAATCTGCTCGCTGTCGCGCTATTTCGGATTTACGTACGTTGTCGCTCTAGCATAAGCAATTTATTTTCACCTACAGCTTCACCTGGTTAATCATCCTATGAATAATTCTCAAATTCTTTCGTTCACAATTTATGCAATTTTCTATACCACTGCTGATGTTTCTTCTAGAAAAACGCCCATGATGATTCAAATCTCCTGGCCAGGGCTCAACACAGTAGAAGTGGTCTTTAAAAAACAATAAAAATGATTGGTGTTTCAAGAGGGATTTTTTTCAAGTTTCAAGTCAATCCACCAAAAGGAAAAGTTGGTTAGAAAATTTGACCCAAACGTACGACTACAACAGATATATCTCAAATATTTCACACGAAAATTTGAAAATTCCCTGAGAAAATGACACAAATTTGAAACCCCAAATCTAGGGCACATTTGGAGAGAGCGAAAAAATAGCCTCATCGAGTAATCGTCATCACTGATGTATGGCGTATGGCGAAGGAGTGAAATTGTTGAAGCAGTTGAAGGCCTGGTTCCTGGTTCCGTAATCATCAAGTAGGTTTGTCTTCTCGGATGAATAATGAATAGCTTTCCTGGTGACTAAACAGAATAGCATATTATTATACTGGTATTAGTACAGAAGCTCACGGACCCCCCTCATGAGGCCCGGATATCATAATGTTTCTGGAGTTAGGCATTCAGGCGCAACGAAAGCTACAGGTGTGACAGGAACGTGGTCTGACTGGTAGTGGTGTATAACGTCGAGTTGTTAAGATAGTGACGGAAAGATTACTCTTTGGCAGCAGTGAGTGGAAACAAAGGCTATCTTGACCTACACAAAAGCTATCCTTGAACGAAATAAAGGCTGACCAAATGTAAATTGTACCTATACATAGTTCTTCCTTCCTTAGTCCTTAGTAGGAAGTAGACCCTACTCCTTTATTTATTTATTATTTATTATGGGACTGGTTGCTCCTCTCCCAAGAGAGTATGCAATTAACACTGCGACCTCTGTAGATCTATTGTGACCAGTATTTTTTCCCCTGCCCAAGCTGCTATACCCTGGCCTTGATGGAACCTAGAAGTACCCTCACTGGTATATTTCAACCTCCCCAGTTTCTCTAAAATTAACCTGCAGCACCTCTAAAGAGTCCGCATACTCAGGTTTATTCCAGAGAAAAGCTGTGAGTCCATAGACTATCCCATTAAGAGGATACCAAGAGGTGTCATCAAGGCCAGAGAGCTAGCTAAGGGCCCCTAAATTGTAGGGGTCAGATGAGGGATATTCAGGTACATAATTATGTCGTTGTACCCAACTTCCTGAGACGGACTTGACCATAGTCCCATTCAGGTACCCTCAAAAGAGCCAGTGTTATTGTCTGTGGCTTCACAGGGCTGGCTTTGTCTCAGTTTTACGTCCTCCAGCGAGACAAACCAGTATGGTAATAATAGGCAATAATAACTTTCTAGTGCAGCTATTGAAATGATCAAATAGATGATTTTATGTGATTTTTCACGATAGATGATCTTATGTGTAACTTTGAACTCTATCCGACTCATAGTTCAGGAGTTTCAGGTTCATGACTCGGTAAATTTAAATTAATTTACTGTTTTATTTTTAAAACAGGCATAAATAACTCTCTAATATAGCTATCAGAACCATCTAAATAAATAAATGAAACTTTATCCGCCCATGTATTATGGGGATAACCAAAATTTGAAATTTAATAAGAAGGAAAAATAGGCTCTCAAGACACTCCTCAATATATCAACCCTTAAAATCCACTGGAACAAATTGCCAACATGAAGTTATATTATATGAAGAAAAGACACGATTAGAGCTATAGAGTTGGAATATTTTGGCAAATCGGCAACCAATCTCAAATGGTGATTTTCTTGTATATGTGTCTTTTGGCAAGCAGAAAAGCGAGGATGATAAAATTAACAAAAATCATCCAAGTCAAAATCCAAGTGTAGACAAACAGGAGTCACCCGGTATACTACGGTTTCTGGACGAACATTTTGTGATGGATGCCCTCTGTTGATGACTTGCCAATAGAAGTTTTTTATTATCGATCACTCACATGCCGTGGATTGATGTAGGTTGATAACATGCTATCTAGCCCATCTCTTTATACACACTTAGAAACAAAGAAAAATTTTACCGTGCACTTGGTTTACAACATATTCAATGTTCATATCTTGAAGCTAATTGTTTTAAACGTGTTCTGTGTACGATAGGAACTTATCTTGTTTCACTTTGCATATGAATATGTTAATTGAGTTTCAGATTATCTTCGCCGATTTGTTATGTAGATTGGTGTGTGGTTCAATGTTCTTTGAGTTCTCAATTTCATGTATTGGCTCTCAAGTTCAGTTAGGAAGTAGTCTAATTATTCACATGAGATTCTGATAAATTCTAGATTTCTAATAAAGAATCTAGCAATTTAGGTCTAAATAAAGTAAGAATTGAAGTTTTTGTTTTTGCCTCTAATATTATATTCCGAGCTCAACATTCCTCATTTGTGCATCTGCATTTCAGCGAATATTTTCTGCAGGAAGTTATTTGTTATGTAGATTGGTGTGTGGTTCAATGTTCTTTGAGTTCTCAATTTCATGTATTGGCTCTCAAGTTCAGTTAGGAAGTAGTCTATTTATTCACATGAGATTCTGATAAATTCTAGATTTCTAATAAAGAATCTAGCAATCTAGGTCTAAATAAAGTAAGAATTGGAGTTTTTGTTTTTGCCTCTAATATTATATTCCGAGCTCAACATTCCTCAATTGTGCATCTGCATTTCAGCGAATATTTTCTGCAGGAAGTGCCGATTTGTTATGTAGATTGGTGTGTGGTTCAATGTTCTTTGAGTTCTCAATTTCATGTATTGGCTCTCAAGTTCAGTTAGGAAGTAATTATTCACATGAGATTCTGATAAATTCTAGATTTCTAATAAAGAATCTAGCAATCTAGGTCTAAATAAAGTAAGAATTGGAGTTTTTGTTTTTGCCTCTAATATTATATTCCGAGCTCAACATTCCTCAATTGTGCATCTGCATTTCAGCGAATATTTTCTGCAGGAAGTTATACGATACGAGTGTACTGCAAGTGCATATTAACTACAGAAGTTCCCCGCTCGATATAAGCACTACTTATATTTATACTTATACATATGTATACTTTACTCATGCAGTTTAATACGATACGAGTGTACTGCAAGTGCATATTAACTACAGAAGTTCCCCGCTCGATATAAGCACTACTTATATTTATACTTATACATATTATGTATACTTATACTCATGCAGTTTGATGCGGTTTCTTGCATCTTCTTCTTCGCGGATCATGATGGGATCGATGATGTGATGAGAAAATTGCACCTACATCATCATTTTTGTTGCTATGGATCACACGGATATTGTTTTTACTATCAGAGGATATAATGTAGATGTAATCATTGTTAACAATCTCATCTTGATGTGAATCAGAACCCATTACTTTGTGTATCTTGGTGTCTGAATTTTCTTTAGAACAGTTAACAAAGAAGCTTTGGAGTTTGGTGCATTCCTCTCTCTTGGTGGCCCACTGGTAAAAGCCCTCACCTGTTGAGGAGTCGAGAGTTGCAAAACTTTACATAGACGTGAATTTTTATACTCATTGATTTGACAGTTTGACTTACTTCCGGCCCTTCCGGAGTATGGTTAGCCTTCTTCGAGCAGTAGTAAATAATGTAAAAAATACTTATATTCCCTATCAAGTTCTATTCCTGAAAACTCTCGGAGGTAACAAACCTAGTGAAATCATTGAAGTCGAATAATTACATATGTACGATAAGAAAAGAACCTCTGAGAACAAATCTTTCCACACTGGACTATCAAATCAATCTTTTGGTTGTAAAACTAATGCTGATGTATAAGCAAATTCCGTGTACAAGAGAGCGTATAATTACTACTCGCACTTCGTGCTCGGGAGGGGGGCTTCGCCCCCCTCCACCCCCCGGGGGCTTCGCGTATATTTTAGACTCGCGCTTCGTGCTCGGGAGGGGGGCTTCGCCCCCCTCCACCCCCCGGGGGCTTCGCGTGTTCGCTACGCGGGGTTGCGTAAATGGTCGCGCTGCGCGCTCCCGGGGGCTTCGCGGGGTTATGCATGGGGTCGCGCTTCGCGCTCCCGGGGGCTTCGCAACATCACAGGCGAAATCTCAACAATGGGTACAGTCAACTTGGAAAAATTAATTGAAAATTTGACAAATAATCTCCTTGAAATACTCGTGTATTACAAAATTTCATCAGTAAAAGGTTTCTTCAAATTGATTTGGTTCAAATGGCAAGGTAAACCTAAACCTTTAACAAATACACTGTTCCTGAAGACAGTGTTGAGTTCCAATTCCAATCCAGTCGACCCGACCCCCAATCATATGGGAAAATATGGAAAATGGAAATCACAATATGGGGAAAATCATGAAAATCTATTGGCAACTTGGCATCACTGTTTCAAGTCTCTCGACTTCGCACGTTGTTCAGATTTTCGAGAAAACATCATCATGGATGGTGGCATATAAAATTCTGCAGTTTTTTGTTCGGGCGCCAATATATACTCCCACGGTGAACGGACGTTCTAACGACTACGTAATCTCGGTGTGATACACGCGATGGAATCGTTGGTCATCAATGAATCATGGCCTGTGTATCGTTTCTTGTAGGGCGTTCCAACCGGGAAGCCACGGGTATGCACACCCGGAAAACTACGTAATCTCGGTGTGATACACGCGATGGAATCGTTGGTCATCAATGAATCATGGCCTGTGTATCGTTTCTTGTAGGGCGTTCCAAGCGTGGAGCCTCGGGTATGCACACCCGGAAAGTAACGTGAAAATGTATTGTGTCTGTGGCGGAACGTCTGTGGCGGCAAAAGCTTGAGACCTAGGTCTGTCAGAACTAGGCAGTCTGAGCGTGAGTGGAGGGCACAATGGACATTGCAGAAGTCCAGAGTAATTGACTGGTTAACTCCATACACAAAAGGATCACTCAGAGGCTTGGGTGTAGGGACAACAGCCCTAAAAGATGGGTGAAGCTTCTACCAAAGTCCAGAGTAAAATCCCAATGAATTTGTCGCAAGTAAAAACCCAACTTTTGCCCAGTAATGTACGTACTTTTTGGGGGCGAAAGGTTTCGCCTCGGAGCATCTATTGGGTCAATTGATGTGAATAAACTTGGGCTGCGGGGGTGGAATCTACGATATAAGCCAGTACTTTAGGCATTTTTCAAAGTTTTCATTAACAAGGAAAGGATTAACATGAGAAAGCTATCATGCCTCTTAATTTCGAATACAGGTGCTCTACTCGAGTTTGAGTATTTTATTTTCATCATTTGTTTCCCTTCTGAAATCTGTTTTGATTGGAAATCTGCTCGCTGTCGCGCTATTTCGGATTTACGTACGTTGTCGCTCTAGCATAAGCAATTTATTTTCACCTACAGCTCCACCTGGTTAATCATCCAATGAATAATTCTCAAATTCTTTTGTTCACAATTTATGCAATTTTCTACCACTGCTGATGTTTCTTCTAGAAAAACGCCCATGATGATTCAAATCTCCTGGGCAGGGCTCCAACAGACTTTGAGAGCTTCGTCAAAATTGTCATCAGTGCCTCGAAAATTACAAAAAAGCCTAGTCGGGCCGCACACAGTCGGGCCACACTAAGGCCAGCCACTCATTATCAGGTGGACCTGATTAAGTGCACTTGATCAGGTCCGCCTGTCAGGTCCACCTGATACACACTAACAGGTAGATCTGACCTGACACGTACGGCTGAAAAGATCCTCCTGCCAAATCTACCTGATACCTGATGAGCAAACACTATCAGGTAGACCTGACAGGCGGACCTGATCAGGTCTACCTGATAGTGAGTGGCTGGCCTAACGGACCAGGGTATACGTCTACTGCCGCAACACCCCCGCACCAAACACAAATGAGGAAGTCGTCTACTACCGCGTGGTTATTATAGGTTTATTTATGAACAGCCTAACTATCCCATATTCATTTAATACTGCGGTCATATTAGGTTTATTTATGAACAGCCTCACTATTCAGTATTAACTCATAGAACAGCCTCACTACTCAATATTCATTCATAGTGCGGTCATCACCTTGACAGCTAGACGAGAAGGTACCGGTTTGATTTCAGGGTCTCACGCCTGGAAGGAAACAGGCATTTTTAGAGGATTTTTCTGCGATTTCTCCAGTTTTTAAGCTGTTTACTAGTTTTAACCAATTACTAGTTTTCAAGCTACATCCCTTTCAGGGGGCCAGGTCAGGGCCAGAATGATGAGCTTCAATGATCCCAATTTGCCCACAGTCAGTAATCATGTTAGTGATCAAACATTGGGTTCATAATCTGGGAAATCTGTGGTTCAAATTTGGCGACATAAAATCAAAAGTCGAGGGAGGAAATCATTCAGAATAAGACGATCAGGTAGAAAGTTTGAACAAATCAATTCCTTTAAATAAATTATTAAAATAATGTAGGTACGAGATCAGCGTATCTGTATATAATGTCAATAAATATTATGTGTTTAACCCTTAGGAGGCTCCCTGGTCAATGCTCATATAAACGACCACTGACTCTGATGCTCCATTTAGGAATGATGGTACACTGACTTTCTACAAACGGTTCAACATTTCTACAAGAGTATCATCACTGCAGTACTCGAAATTGAAATCATTATACTGCTCATCTGACTTGATAAGTTGATACAGTCGCCCCTGCATTACTCTAAATACCAGTATGATAAGACCGATGAATACACATTTAGATTATGCACACAGGAGAAGTTTTTAATTGAAATCAAGTGAGTTGCAAGTTTAAAGACGGAAGACGACACGGCGAAATTATCTCTGGACAATAGGAGTCATTCTTATATGCCACCGACCCGAGCACTTAGCCGAAGTGCTTCTCAAAGTTGTCGCCACCGCGGCACACTTTTGAAGACTTCCAATCTTTGTGCGGCACACAGTTTGAGAAGCACTGACTTAGCCGAAGTGATTTCATTGAGTTCATAAGAAAAGCAAATATTTGCGTCAGGAGCACTATGAAAATGGAACGAATATTTAATTGTCATATAATAAAATAAAGAGAAGCCTAATATTATTAATCGGGGCTAAATTGATATTTGATAATGGGTTTTTGTGTGCTGAATGATTCATTGTGAAGGGTTTGTGATCACTGATTATATTCATATGGCCTGCAATTAGAGAAGGGCCATACCACAAACATAGTCATTCTGCAAATATGGTCAAAGAAATATGCAAAATCCATAACTGGCCGTTCTATTTAGGTTGAACAAAGGAAAATCTCATAGGAAAGCATTCCGCACCACTGTCCTTCTCCTTATTATTGTAGTCACATCTCAAATAAAATTTCCATCGAAGAAATTGCATGTTCATTTGGAACAAACATCTCTCGACTAAACTTCCCTATGTGTGAGAGATAATGGGAAGTTCCATAAAAGCTGTGCCATCTTCGGTGCCTATCCGTAGGGTCAAAATAAATTGCAAAGGAACTCTAAGGTCATTTCGACTTTCGTAGTCTAAGGGTGGGTTTCATCAACCCTCTTTTCCCCCCAAACAGCGTGTTAGGTTAACAGTTAAGCATTTACAAATCAAATGGAACTTAAGTACACTGACTACACTGCTCACCGCTACTCCTAGACTGTAGGGCAGAGCGGTCATTAACATAGTCATTATGGTCTGGGCCTGCCACACAGTACTGATAGGACTGATAGCTTGTAACACTCGGATGCACTTGCACACAAGCGACATGTCGCCAGTAATGCACGATATCATTTGAATGAGAAATACTATTCAGTAAGCACTCTTTGTGTAAGGCCCGGCTCACATTGGACGCGACTCTCAGGTTTTTTTCGTTTTTTTTTTTTTTTTTTTTTTTTTGCAATCTTTGAATCATGATCCCAAGTTTGGGCCTATGCGTAAATCTGTCTCTGTCCCCACCTTTAGGGATTCTTAATAGTCCTATCTTTAACTTTGAATAGGTAGTAGGTACTAATGGCCGATCTTACCACCAAGAGTTAACACAGTGTCAAGGGTTTTTTGTGACGTCACCCGTTTGACTTACACAGGCCAGTATTTCTTGAACTCTGAATTAACTGAAAACTATCTGTGGTAAGATCTAAGATCGGACGTAATTATCGTAAAATTCGTTTCTATCTCACCTTCAACTTGGGGTAGAAATGCGGGAAGTTGGTGGGTTTAATGGAGAGCAGTTCGCACAGATGGCGGTAGTGTCCCAGGATAGTTTTCATGGCAGCCGCACTGCAGAACTGGTCAAACACATCGTTAGCCAGGGCGATTTCCGGGGGCACCGGGGACTTGGCCCCCCGGGCATGAGGGTGATTCATGCTGATCTATCGACCCTGGAGCTCCTGAGGACAGAAAATCAAGAGTACTTTTTAGAGGTAAGAAAATCACATGAGCATTTTTAGGAGTAAGAATATTTGGAGCATTTTTAAAGATAAGAGAATCACATGGGCATTTTTATAGGTAAGAATATTTGGAGCATTTTTGAAGCCATTTTATAGAGGTAAAAAAAAAATCTGCGCGGCTGGCCGTCTTGGCTATTTTATTACCTCCCAAAATAAATAAAAAGCTAGAAAATGAAAGTCAATTAATTCAGCGACTTTGTCGTCGTGGTGGATAAACCAGTATGTAGCTTCTGTGGACTATCCAGATAAGAGACGGGGTCAAATTCGAAGGCTTCCTGGCTTGCAAAATTCTCAGGCTTTTTCTCGATTTTTTTTACAATCTTTGAATCATGATCCTAAGTTTGGGCTATGCGTAAATCTGCCTCTGTCCCCCACCTTTAGGGATTCTTAATAGTCCTACCTTTAACTTTGGGTAGGTACTAATGGCCGATCTTACCACTGAGAGTTAACACAGTTTCAAGGGTTTTTTGTGACGTCACCCATTTGACTTACACAGGCCAGTATTTCTTGAACTCTAAATTAACTGAAAACTCTGTGTGGTAAGATCGGACGTAATTATCGTAAAATTCGTTTCTATCTCACCTTCAACTTGGGATAAATACCAGATAACACGTAGCGAACGAGGTAGGTCGGACCTCGTTCGTATACAGGGTGTTCCCATCATCTTCTTAGATGTATTACTAATTTATTATTACGAGTATTGAAGTGCGTCAACAACAGATAGTGTTATAAATCTAAGTAACATACAAAGATATTTTCCTGATCAATAATAATCAACCTTAAATAATGATTTCCTCGACCTACGTATGGCCTTGATACTTCCAGTGTAAATAAATAAATGAAGCTTTATCCGCCCATGTATTAAGGAGATAACCCAAATTTGAAATTTAATAAGAAGGTAAAATAGGCTCTCAAGACACTCCTCAATATATCAACCCTTAAAATCCACTGGAACAAATTGCCAACATGAAGTTATATGAAGAAAAGACACGATTGGAGCTATAGAGTTGGAATATTTTGGCAAATTGGCAACGGACGCGTCTATCGAAAGACCAAATTGGCAGACCAAGTTAGGAAACATGTAACATTTGTACCGGGCTTAAGAGTAATATGTACGAACAAACGAACATTTGTATCAATTGAACCTGTAGGTAAATTTACATATGTATTTATTTTGTATCTCCCTCATATGAGTCGTCCTATGGCATCTATGTACATATAATGTAGCACTTAGTATAAAGTGCAATTCGCAATTCAATACACACCGTGTCAATTAAGGGCATGGCAAAAGAGTAGACATCATAGAATTTAACCTTTTGACATCACCCGTATTTCTTTTTGAAGTTTTTCTGGATAGTGATCGGGTTAGGGTCGTAATTTATTCGCTTTTTCGACCTGCTCTACAACTATTTAACGTTTTATCCCTCCTCCCTCTAGGTATACCTCATTTATACGGCTAGGATGAGACTGAAAAGTCCCTTTATCCCCGCAGTCTAAATAAGGTCAGTTATGCTGTCAGTATGAGCACAATAGACCATTTTTCAAAAGAAGGAACACAAACCGAAAATAAGAACTGACAGAGGATTTAGGAAGTTCTGCATATCAAGGCTTGGTTCAATTATTAAGAAAATACTCAAGTACCGGTGCACCCCAACATTAGATGAATCAGCATTAAATACGTATACTTCCGCGAAATTTCATCTGATTATCAGATTTACAAAATGCTTTGCAAAATGTGATCAAACTTTCAGTTTTATGTGTTTTGGAAAAAAAAAAAAACACACAAAATGTACTTAATTGAGAATAATTTGTGTGAAGGCAATAACCCAGTGTAGAACCACTCCATCATCAGGATAAAACAGCAATATCAAGGCTATCAGGGCCGTAACGAGGCGTTTGCTGATAAGAAAGGGAAGGATAAATTGTTCTGTCAACAAGAACAGTATTCATGATAATGAAGGTTACATATCAAAGTAAAGGTTACTTTGTTAAGATAAAAATAGGACAGAAGAAAGCCTGTGCATGAGCAAATCCTAAACTAGAAGCTTTTGAGATAATAGACAACACAATGTTTTACGGTAGGTCCTAGAATTCCTAGATCCTTGATGAATATCTTGTAAATAAACTTACAAGAAGAGCATAATAAATTAATAAGATTTTCCTAGTTCCGTAGATGACATGATATTGAACACCTCACAAAACAATGAAAACGACGTGACAGAGGTACAAGTACATCCGTATTATGTACATACAACTGCATATGATATTAAGCCTGTAACGTGTAACATAAGGTCTAACCACTGCCCCTGTCAATCACCGCAGACAGTATTGCAGCACATGTGAGCCAATCTCGAATGGTGATTTTCTTGTATATGTGTCTTTTGGCGATCAGAAAAGCGAGGATGATGAATAACAAAAATCATCCAAGTCAAAATCCAAGTGTAGACAAACAGGAGTCACCCGGTATACTACGGTTTCTGGACGAACATTTTGTGATGGATGCCCTCTGTTGATGACTTGCCAATAGAAGTTTTTTATTATCGATCACTCACATGCCGTGGATTGATGTAGGTTGATAACATGCTATCTAGCCCATCTCTTTATACACACTTAGAAACAAAGAAAAATTTCACCGTGCACTTGGTTTACAACATCTTCAATGTTCATATCTTGAAGCTAATTGTTTTAAACGTGTTCTGTGTACGATAGGAACTTATCTTGTTTCAAGTATACTACGGTTTCTGGACGAACATTTTGTGATGGATGCCCTCTGTTGATGACTTGCCAATAGAAGTTTTTTATTATCGATCACTCAAGTCACATGCCGTGGATTGATGTAGGTTGATAACACGCTATCTAGCCCATCTCTTTATACACACTTAGAAACAAAGAAAAATTTTACCGTGCACTTGGTTTACAACATATTCAATGTTCATATCTTGAAGCTAATTGTTTTAAACGTGTTCTGTGTACGATAGGAACTTATCTTGTTTCAATTTGCTTATGAATATGTTAATTGAGTTTCAGATTATCTTCAGAAAAGAGAAAGGTTTCAGTAATCATTTTCGCTGACATAATATTATGATTGTGGATTACGGAGTCCGGCTATGCGTTTTGTGAGTTCTAAACTGTAATTTTGTAAACTGCAAAGGTATTATATTCTAAACTGTTTGAATGATTTTGTTAAAACGTTTGACAGCGCTGAAATATGTTTCAACAAGACTGTTTCATTATTCTTCTTAGGTAGAGGACTTCTAGTAACGCAATGTTTGTTCAATTTTGATAAGTCAAACTAATGGTCCATTCATATAAGCCGATTGTAAGCTTTGCGCAAAGGGAATGATGAAACTAGTAGAGATTTTAGAAGTAGATGACAACGTGTTTCATAGGATTGGACTTAAGTACAGTTTAGTGACGTTAGTGTCAATTTAGTGTCACCACTAAGAACTTATTGAGGAAAACAGAAATACATATCGCACATCTAACGGAATAAGGTAACTTTTCCTTTTTGAAAACAATTGAAGAAGTTACGTTATGTATTTCATTAGATGTGCGATATATGTTGCTGTACCTAATTTGAAAGAGGCGGACCCAATATTTTTCATAGATTTAACAATTAACCTGAAAAGGCCTATTCTTCTGGTACTTTTCTTTCTAAACTTTACATTTCGACTTACTACACAATTATAGGTGTCGCCAAAAGAGCTGTGATACCAATATCCCACATGAACAAGATTTTCAAACGATTTAAAAATTACAAGTGATTCGCAAAATTCATCATACTTGTGTGTTTGTACAATGAAGACACAATTTGAGACACCCACGTGACACCACTTGAGTTTTTTGGAGTACTTGTATATAAAAAACCCCTACACACAAACAAATATGTTCTAAACTGTAATTTTGTAAACTGCAAAGGTATTATATTCTAAACTGTTTGAATGATTTTGTTAAAACGTTTGACAGCGCTGAAATGTGTTTCAACATGACTGTTTCATTCTTCTTTTTAGGTAGAGGGCTTCTAGTAACGCAATGTCTGTTCAATTTTGATAAGTCAAACTAATGGTCCATTCATATGAGCCGATTATAAGCTTTGCGCAAAGGGAATGATGAAACTAGTAGAGATTTTAGAAGTAGATGACAACATGTTTCATAGGATTGGACTTAAGTACAGTTTAGTGACGTTAGTGTCACCACTAAGAACATCATATTGAGGAAAACAGAAATACATAACGCACATCTAACGGAATAAGGTAACTTTTCCTTTTTGAAAACAATTGAAGAAGTTACGTCATGTATTCCATTAGATGTGCGATATATGTATGTTACTGTACCTAATTTGAAAGAGGCGGATCCAATATTTTTCATCCATTTAACAATTAACCTGAAAAGGCCTATTCTTCTGGTACAATTTTCTTTCTAAATTTTACATTTCGACTTACTACACAATTATAGGTGTCGTTTAGGGTTTTACGATATTTTCATCTAGCATGTCGTGAGCCAAAAGAGCTGTGATACCACTATCCCACATGAACAAGATTTTCAAACGATCTAAAAATTACAAGTGATTCGCAAAATTCGTCATACTTGTGTGTTTGTACAATGAAGACACAATTTGAGACACCCACGTGACACCACTTGAGTTTTTTGGAGTACTTGTATATAAAAACCCCTACACACATACAAATATAACATCTAAATACTCCTATGCTCGCTCATACGCCGGAATATTAATTCGCCAATTAAGGCTAGGCCAACATCCTCTCCGAAAATTTTGGTTGTGTCAGTGGATTCATTTCAGAGTCATTCAGTGAGTTGCTACACACACAGTTTAGAGCTCATGATGTTCAGTTTCAATGGTTCCTTCTATGAATCATGACTATTCAAAACGTATTGTAGTCAAAATATGCCATTTACTCACATAGGTAAATTGTATTTGAAGATAATTTGGACCATTTCACTGATATTATTTACAATGCTCTACTCTGTACCCCAATAGCGATCGTCTGGAAAAAATTGTTACCAAGGAAATCCTATGCTGTTAGAACTCGCTGACATCTCATTGGACAAAAGTTGGACCTTTCCAGTAGTTTCTAGATTTGAGAATCATATTCCAACATACCCAGCTCTTCAAAGACAACAGAATGTTCTGTCCAACATATCAGAGATAAGCAGACAAGACTTCAACACACAAGTTTGCCGTACACAAAGTTAAAGTTCTAACAAGACAAGCTTTATTTCCTCTCCCAGTGTCCTCTGCTGAGAGTTTATTAACAACAGTTTCAACTCTTTTATCTTCAACTCGTGTTCCATGTCACTCCACTGTTCCTTTTGTTGTTGTTGAGATGATGATGGTTTTGTTGTTGTTGTTGTTGTTCAGATGATGATGGTTTTCTAATGGGTATCGAAAGCTATAATGGGTATCAAAATCTATAATAGGTATATCGAAAGCTATAATGGGTAACGAAAGATATAATGAGTATAGACTCATTATATCTTTATATCGAAAACTCTTCGTCAGCTTAATGATTTAGTTTCCTATTTAGAACTTGAATCCTCTGATGAACCTACCAAGGGTCTACGAAATGGAAATTTATTCAAGACCACTGATTCTCGAAGTCTTTGGATAGGGCAGTCTTCGCTTCAAGTCCTGGCTAGGTGAATAAATTTCCACAGAAAAAGAACCATTACTGCACAAGTCATCAATCCATGAGGCACACCAGAACATACAATGCACCTCCGTTTTCAGCATAATCTTCTTTGTGTACACACAGGTCTTCTTCAATTGCTCGCACATGTTCGAAACGTTTATTGCATATTATTTTTATTTCACAACCTTGTCGTCCGTTTTATTATACCAACACACATCTTAATCACACGTCTTTCTGTATTTACACCTATGAATAGCTTCAGAGCTATACAGAAATTTCTAACCATATGGTCCACATGCTGATTGAATGGGTGAAGAGATCATAACCAGAGGTTTCTACTTTCCAATAGAATGGCAATCATGAGGTAAAATCCATCGTCGAAAAGGCTAGCTGTCATTACAATGGCCTCCAATGTAAAGTTGAAATAATAAGATTTGGTGGTTTATGTTTAAGTCTCGACATTTTTACAAAAAAATGGTTCAATATTTCTACAGAAATGGTCGACATTTCCACAAAAGTATCATCACTGCAGTGGGAGAAATGACTCGACATTTCTACAAATCAAAGTTAAAGTTCTAACAAGACAAGCTTTATTTCCTCTCCCAGTGTCCTCTGCTGAGAGTTTATTAACAACAGTTTCAACTCTTTTATCTTCAACTCGTGTTCCATGTCACTCCACTGTTCCTTTTGTTGTTGTTGAGATGATGATGATGGTTTTGTTCAGATGATGATGGTTTTCTTGTTGTTGAGATGATGATTATTTTGTTGTTGTTTATATGGAAGTTGTTGTTGGTAATAATAGTGTTGCGTCGTATCAAGGCAAGAGGTCTTCTTCAATTGCTCGCACATGTTCGAAACGTTTATTGCATATTATTTTTATTTCACAACCTTGTCGTCCGTTTTATTATACCAACACACATCTTAATCACACGTCTTTCTGTATTTACACCTATGAATAGCTTCAGAGCTATACAGAAATTTCTAACCATATGGTCCACATGCTGATTGAATGGGTGAAGAGATCATAACCAGAGGTTTCTACTTTCCAATAGAATGGCAATCATGAGGTAAAATCCATCGTCGAAAAGGCTAGCTGTCATTACAATGGCCTCCAATGTAAAGTTGAAATAATAAGATTTGGTGGTTTATGTTTAAGTCTCGACATTTTTACAAAAAAATGGTTCAATATTTCTACAGAAATGGTCGACATTTCCACAAAAGTATCATCACTGCAGTGGGAGAAATGACTCGACATTTCTACAAATGGTTCAACATTTCTACAAGAGTATCATCACTGCAGTACTCGAAATTGAAATCATTATACTGCTCATCTGACTTGATAAGTTGATACAGTCGCCCCTGCATTACTCTAAATACCAGTATGATAAGACCGATGAATACACATTTAGATTATGCACACAGAGGAGAAGTTTTTAATTGAAATCAAGTGAGTTGCAAGTTTAAAGACGGAAGACGACACGGCGAAATTATCTCTGGACAATAGGAGTCATTCTTATATGCCACCGACCCGAGCACTTAGCCGAAGTGCTTCTCAAAGTTGTCGCCACCGCGGCACACTTTTGAAGACTTCCAATCTTTGTGCGGCACACAGTTTGAGAAGCACTGACTTAGCCGAAGTGATTTCATTGAGTTCATAAGAAAAGCAAATATTTGCGTCAGGAGCACTATGAAAATGGAACGAATATTTAATTGTCATATAATAAAATAAAGAGAAGCCTAATATTATTAATCGGGGCTAAATTGATATTTGATAATGGGTTTTTGTGTGCTGAATGATTCATTGTGAAGGGTTTGTGATCACTGATTATATTCATATGGCCTGCAATTAGAGAAGGGCCATACCACAAACATAGTCATTCTGCAAATATGGTCAAAGAAATATGCCTTCCCGATTTTGAAAATTTGGACCGATTGCAATACTTTCATTACTAGTATAGCTCCGCTATACTGTAGTAATAGAAAGTAAAAATATGCAAAATCCATAACTGGCCGTTCTATTTAGGTTGAACAAAGGAAAATCTCATAGGAAAGCATCCCGCATCACTGTCCTTCTCCTTATTATTGTAGTCACATCTCAAATAAAATTTCCATCGAAGAAATTGCATGTTCATTTGGAACAAACATCTTTCGACTAAACTTCCCTATGTGTGAGAGATAATGGGAAGTTCCATAAAAGCTGTGCCATCTTCCGTGCCTATCCGTAGGGTCAAAATAAATTGCAAAGGAACTCTAAGGTCATTTCGACTTTCGTAGTCTAAGGGTGGGTTTCATCAATCCTCTTTTCCCCCCAAACAGCGTGTTAGGTTAACAGTTAAGCATTTACAAATCAAATGGAACTTAACTAGGGTCAAAATAAATTGCAAAGGAACTCTAAGGTCATTTCGACTTTCGTAGTCTAAGGGTGGGTTTCATCAACCCTCTTTTCCCCCCCTAACAGCGTGTTAGGTTAACAGTTAAGCATTTACAAATCAAATTGAACTTAACAGGATGTTAGCTTAACAGGCCTTCTAGGGACGAAAAAATGTTGGTGAAATCCTTCATTTCCGTGGGGAAAAGGTCAGAAGAGGAAATGCACAATATTTATGTTTTGTCTGGAGAGGTCTAGACTTTAGACTTCGTCTATGAAAATTCGATAATACAGCACTTTATCACTGTTGGCCTTATTCGAACACATGAGCAGGGGCGAGAAATGTAGATATTAGCGGAACGTCTGATAAGAATAGAATAAAAATAGTGATGCATCATTGCATCTCTCACGGCTTGTTTTTTTTTACCTTAACATTAAATTTATCAATGAAACAACTAATTTATCAATGAATTACGGAAAAAATTCCATTGAGCAGTAGAGTAGCTGATATGATGGTTTTACTAATTTTAATTTTATCAATGAATTACGGAAAAAATTCCATTGAGCAGTAGAGTAGCTGATATGGTTTCATTTTTCAAGTGGTCTAGCAGATATGCAGGGTTCAATCACAAAGCCCATATTACAGCAAAAGAGCGAGGGCCAATGAGCCTATGCTTAGTCAATACAAGAACACCTCAAAGATCCCCTCGAAACATACGTGGGACTGGGGGGCACATTTCTTTGCCCCTGATGAGCCAATGGCCTCTGATGAACCACTCTGACATTCAAATGCCTTCAATAAAAAACGGATCATCTTCAATGTTCTGCTTATCCCAACTCGGACAAACTTGAGAAGTTTCAGGACAGAACAAATTCCAAGTTTCAAGCGCGATTGCAAAGATCACCCCTATCCTAGCTGATGGTCATTCATTGAGGAACGGATTCGAGCACTTTATTAAATGCAGATAAAAAAGAACATTCCATGAGTATAACCTTAACCCTTTCTCATTAGCAGAACAACAAACACAACAACATTAACAACAATTAGCGGAACAACATGAATAGCATTATAACAACAAGCACTTCGATATGTAGGACTTAGTCAATGTCTCAATTATCAAGACTTACCTCGTACTCAACTATCACTTAAGTAGGATTGAATGTCAATGTTGTTGGCAATGACGTCATGATTCGTGAACACTAAGTAGAAGATTCCTGAAACAGAAAAACAGGAACATCAGTTTACAGTGTTTACACGCAACACAATCGTAATCTACTCGTCTAGTGTTACAGGCAATTGATTGATGATATAACCTTTACCGAGTGCCAGTATTTGTAGAATCTAACATTGCATTAATTATTTCTCCGTAAAGATTGAGATTCATTCTTTGAGTAATTAGAATCATGATGAGCATCACCCATTGAGAATAGACTATTCGTTAGAGAAAAAGTAGATAGCTACTATCTGACAACTACTGATCCTCCGTAAAAGGAGAAGGCTACCAAAATTTCCTTGAAAAACAGACGGTAGGTAAACAAAATCTACCATGGTCCGTGCATAATTCATTAAATGACTTTCGAAATGGCCGTACATGCATCCCGTATCCCCACGCAAAACTTCCATCCCACCTTGGGAGTCATAAACAAAATGTCCCGGCAAACTTCTGCCTATAAAATTTTATCTCGCAGAAAAACAGAGGGGGAATCTTCTCCCCCTTTTGTTTCAAAGTTCACCCCCCAAAAAAAAGTGCACAACTCGGTTCGATAATAAGAAAATGCTTTACATGACTTTTCTTATTTTTGAACGAGTTCCAAAAAAAAGTAAATGCGAAGTCTGCTTTTAAAAAATAAAATAGAAAAGTAATGTGACTAATGTGTTCTAAAAAGTTGGTTTCCTAAGCTGTGTCCATGTCCACACATAGTCGATGTCGACTGAAACTGTTCACACTGCCTCGATAACATAGATTCACCTCGTCGACTATATGTGGACCCAGCTTTAGGTTAAAAACAGAGTGGAGTGGAGAGCAAAGAGCATAGAGCTTTTTGCTCTCAGTTCCGCTTTCCTCTATCATCACTTCTACCTGCTCAATGCTCTCTTGCACTACTTTCACTCTGTTTTAGCCTTATTCAGTTAAATTTTGAATCCGTCATAAATGGATGGGTGACTTAAACATTATATTGGGAAAAAAGGAGAACGGGCTCTAGTCTTGATTTTAAATCATTACATGAAAGTAAAATGAAAAAATCAAATCAAGAATGATAATAAACTGAATATTAAACAATTTAGGTACATACTAAGAAAATTTTCTTTTCTTGACTGAGTTCCAAAAATGTCGATATGAGTTTCGCTTCATATGCTAAAGCTTGGAGCCATATCGCGGAATTAAAATATATACGTATGTCATTGTTTGCCCATATGTTACTGTGGTGCCTCTGTGGTATGTCTGAATTTTCTTTGTCTGAATAAATTTGCATTCAAAGAAAATTTTCTTTTCTTGACTGAGTTCCAAAAATGTCGATATGAGTTTCGCTTCATATGCTAAAGCTTGGAGCCATATCGCGGAATGAAAATATATACGTATGCCATTGTTTGCACATATGTTACTCGGTGCCTGAATGGTATGTCTGAATTTTCTTTGTCTGAATAAATTTGCATTCGGTGCTTCAACCCTTCAACCGACGCGACGAGTTTTTGAGCGCACCGAAATGGTTATTCCTTGAATTTTCCGAATAAACTACGGGCTAAAAAATTCCCGGAGGGACGGGCCCAGCTTGTTACTTTCCTTATCCTTACAGAATACGAAGTACCTGTAAGGAGTTGAGTATTTTTATAGGATAGCAATCTTGTAAGGATTTTTCCTTTCCTCATTCCTTCAGCATACAAAGTATAACCTATCCTGCAGGAGATGAGTATAGGTGCATTCTTAAGGGTTTTTATCCACCACAATGTGCTATGTTATCAGAGGAAAAGGACTTAATCCCCAACAATTCAAAGCATAAAATTCCAATCGAACAGTGAAACAGGGTCAACTTGTAATATTAATTTCGATTATTGAATTTTCACCAACAGTCACTAACTAAACTACTGGATGGGTATCGAAAGCTATAATGGGTATCGAAATCTATAATGGGTATCGAAATCTATAATGGGTATCGAAAGCTATAATGGGTATCGAAATCTATAATGGGTATTATCGAAAGCTATAATGGGTATCAAAATCTATAATAGGTATCGAAAGCTATAATGGGCAACGAAAGATATAATGAGAGGGAGGGAGAGAACAAAGGTGGGAGAGTTAGGGGAAAGAGAGGTTCGGAAAAGAAAGGCCAATTCACCAACTCTGGCTGAATAAAAAGAGAGGAGAAAGGGAGGATGGGAAGGAATCAGAGGAAAGACATAATGTAGAGAGAGACGGAGTGGGAGATTCGGGAAGCGAAACCCCAATTCACCAAACCCGGGGGTAATTCAAGGCTGAATAAAAATACATTCCTTCAGACTCAGGGTGCAGTGTATCTCAAGATTCTCGAGGTTGCATAGAAGGGAGGGGGAGAGAAAAGGGAGGGGAGGGAGAGAGAAGAAAAGGGGAGGGAGAGAGAAGAAACCCCAATTTACCAACCCCGGGGGTAATTCAGGGCTGGATGGAGGAAGGGCAGGGGGAGAGAAAAGGGAGGGGAGGGAGAGAGAAGAAAAGGGGAGGGAGAGAGAAGAAACCCCAATTTACCAACCCCGGGGGTAATTCAAGGCTAGATGGAGGAAGGGCATGGAGGTTGGGTGAACGAGAGTGTCAAAGGAGACAAATAAGATAAAGCCTGCACTTGACACACGTCACCTTCTTGCCTCCATTGTTACTCAAGTGAAGTTTAGCGAAGGCCTCCTGACTAGTTGGAGGTTGGGTGAACGAGAGTGTCAAGGGAGACAAATAAGATAAAGCCTGCACTTGACACACGTCACCTTCTTGCCTCCATTGTTACACAAGTGAAGTTTAGCGAAGGCCTCCTGACTAGACCTGACAGCTCAGAAACAGCTATACTTGTTCCAAGCAATGATTGCAGTTTCTGTTGTTGTTTTAACGGCTTTAGCTTTCGCCGAATGATAATGGCAGAATAAAGAAGAGACATCTTTTTTATCTGCCATACACCGCACCGGTGCGATGGTCTCTAACAGACGAAAATTGATCATAAGACTTGCCAAAAAAACACAGTAGCCAAGAATTTTTAAAAGCTTTTTCGGGAGCTTTAAAAATGGTATAATATTTACCTTTAAAATGCCTTATCGGGAGAAAAATGGTTTAACGCCACAGTGTCGGAAGCAAAAATCGGTCAGCTCAAGTTGAAAATAGTCTACCAGCAATACTCGTACATCCAATGCTATCATACGTGTTCAACAATTCACGTTGTGTATGCTCCGGGTATTACAACGTGCAAGGGAACCTAATGACTAAATTACGTCTAATTAAGCTGCACCACACTAGGATCTTCATCTTCCCTTGAATTCGCAAATTCCGTCTGAATCATGTCGTGATGAGTCAGAACGGTCAGTGGTTTCCAACCGAAGTCCCCCACCTCCCGAAAAAAGGGGCCAAAAATGTCAATTTGATTAGAATACACGCAAAAGACTGACGCAAAAAAGGTTTAGTTATTTAGGCTTGAGCTCCATGATTTTGGATTTAATGTCAAAAAGGTTTGTCCAAGGACAATTAGGGCGCTACGCTCGGGGCTTTTTCAATTTCTAGTCCAAAAAGATACTTCGATAAAGGATGCTATCGATATAATACCTACTTGTTACTCCTTTTTCATTAGCATTAGGGGGGGGGGAGTAATTATACACGTTCTACAGAAAAGGTGTGAATAGAAAAACACTCTGAAAAGGCACTGTGACCTTTTCATGTCAAAGGATAACGTGTAGGTATATTGATCGCCCCATTTCCAAAAGTCCCAATTCCAGATTTTCACGTACTGAACATTGATGTCACACATGTCTATCGTCCAAAAATGAAACAATTTCCCTTCCACAATAATATTATGACGATTTATTTCCGTGCTAAATTTATCCGCTAAGGACAGAAAAGGTGTGAATAGAAAAACACTCTGAAAAGGCACTGTGACCTTTTCATGTCAAAGGATAACGTGTATATTGATCGCCCCATTTTCAAAAGTCCCAATTCCAGATTTTCACGTACTGAACATTGATGTCACACATGTCTATCGTCCAAAAATGGAACAATTTCCCTTCCAAAATTCCACATAAATAATAGTGACGATTTATCTCCGTGCTAAATTTATCCGCTAAGGCGAGCACTTTATTAAATACAGATAAAAAAGAACATTCCATGAGTATAACCTTAACCCTTCCTCATTAGCAGAACAACATTAACAACAATCAGCGGAACAACATGAATAGCATTATAACAACAAGGAGTTCGATAAGTAGGACTTAAGTCAATGTCTCAATTATCAAGACTTACCTCGTACTCAACTATCACTTAAGTAGGATTGAATGTCAATGTTGTTGGCAATGACGTCATGATTCGTGAACACTAAGTAGAAGATTCCTGAAACAGAATGAAAACTGAAGTGCACACAAACATTCCACGTATGATAATTTGATATAATTATGTATGTAAAACCGGAAGACATTGAAATACAAATATAGCCAATGTCTGTCGGAGCAATAAAATTAATTACCGTTTGGTCTAATTATTATGACCCTATAAAATTTGCTACTGAAACGAGAGAAAACGAGTTTTGTGTTGTGGATTCGAAATATTTTCGTTTAACTCTTTAAATTGAAGAGTTTTTGAGATTTCATTTTGAAAAAACTTGAGTGCATTTGATAGAATACATCAAAAAAGAATATTCGAGCAGGATAAACAGCTCGAATGAGATTAAAAAGTCCCTTTGCCCCAGTCTAAACAAGGTCTCGTGTATTTTATGGGAAAACATAATACAATACGTAATGTTTACAAAAGCTTATCTTTAAAAAGAATGCCAAATGGCAAACTTAGACACATGGAATCGGCTGTTGGCCTCTCACCTCTATTTTTTAGAGTTTTCTATGAACTTGGATGAGTACAGTGTACACTGTACAAGTACCCCAGTTGCTCTCTCTGAAGAAAGATAAGAACCTCGTGTGAGTCAAATGAAAACACATACAGGGTGTTTACCTCGTGTTGAACAAGAATCATGAGAAAATGGTTCATCATAATATTTACAGGGTGGTGCACTCAAAACAAGAATGAGGAATATTTGGTAGCTACTCGTAGGTATAAGAGTACAAGATGTCATAAATATGAGGATTTAATCCGTGTTTTGGTTTTGGTAGGGTGGATCACATGCCTTCAGGGAAACTTCGTTTGTATAAAGGTCCAAGTTTACCTTACCCTTGGAATCAATTTATTTTCACCATTACTCATAAAATTTGTTATTTTCTCAACACCTACTTCACTTCTCATCGAAACTACAGCAAGGATGATTAGGATAATGGACTACAAATTTTGGACTATAAAACTTGGCCAGGATCACAATCAAAAATTTGACTATCGATCCCACCCTGAACACGAACTAAGGCGAACCAAATGAGCAACACGTATTACAACAGGTATACTGGAACAGGTACATAAACCTAATGTGAATTATCTAGAGCAGATAACACAGTTGAAGAGAAGAGTTTAAAGAGAGCTAGCTAGACGAGCCAGACTGAGCAGTTTTTAGTCCGTCCTTCCTTTATTATTACGATAGTAACAACAAAAGGTATAGTGGACGGGCTATTGTATTTGCTTCGGTGTCGTCTGTCTGTCTGTCACTCTCTCTGTCCCCATAGAAGGACTTATCCAAACCTGGTCGACCTATATATCAAATTAAGGGTCTTACCAGGAACACGAAAATGGTGGTGCAAATTTTGTCCGGAAAAGTATACTGGAACAGGTACATAAACCTAATGTGAATTATCTAGAGCAGATAACACAGTTGAAGAGAAGAGTTTAAAGAGAGCTAGCTAGCTAGCTAGACGAGCCAGACTGAGCAGTTTTTAGCCCGTCCTTCCTTTATTATTACGATAGTAATAACAAAAGGTATAGTGCACGGGCTATTGTATTTGCTTCGGTGTCGTCTGTCTGTCTGTCACTCTGTCTGTCCCCATAGAAGGACTTATCCAAACCTGGTCGACCTCTCGTATATCAAATTAAGGGTCTTACCAGGAACACGAAAATGGTGGTGCAAATTTTGTCCAGAAAACCAAAAAGCCAAAAAAAACTAGTTTTTGGAGGATTTTTTTTCACATTTTCTCACGCAAATGAGCTCTGATCTCGAAATTTGTCGCGACGACCTATGAACTCAAAGCGAGAAAGTTTTGGATAACACTTCAGTCGATCATTTAAGACCGGTTTTAGCGTTACCTATGTTAAGCTACGCCGAGGAAGGCCAATAAATGGATGGGTGACTTAAACATTATATTGGGAATAAAGGGAGAACGGGCTCTAGTCTTGATTTTAAATCATTACATGAAAGTAAAATCAAAAAATCAAATCAAGAATAATAATAAACTGAATATTAAACAAATTAGGTAGGTACAAAGGTATTCTTTAACCACGATCGAATAAACTACGGGCTAAAAAATTCCCGGAGGGACGGGCCCAGCTTGTTACTTTCCTTATCCTTACAGAATACGAAGTACCTGTAAGTAGTTGAGTATTTTTATAGGATAGCAATCTTGTAAGGATTTTTCCTTTCCTCATTCCTTCAGAATACAAAGTATAACATATCCTGCAGGAGATGAGTATAGGTGCATTCTTAAGGGTTTTTATCCACCACTATGTGCTATGTTATCAGAGGAAAAGGACTTAATCCCCAACAATTTAAAG
Organism: Diaphorina citri; assembly: GCF_000475195.1. NCBI lineage: Eukaryota > Metazoa > Arthropoda > Insecta > Hemiptera > Psyllidae > Diaphorina > Diaphorina citri. The sequence goes on along the minus strand of NW_007378075.1, from coordinate 106,410 downwards.
CATAGAATTCCAATCGAGCAGTGAAACAGGGTCAACTTGTAATATTAATTTCGACTGAAGTTGGTCCCTATTAGTGTATTAGATTCACGTAGGAGCCCATCCTTTAGGAATATGTTTGCCCCTACAATTAATGTCGACTGAGAAGCAAATTCTCATGTTGAGCCCCTCGGGGCGAAAAAAAAAAAACATTGTAAACCTCAAGAACTGAAGTGCAATAAAGGACAACTTAGCCCATCCTTTAGGACTGTTTGCCCCTACAATTAATGTCGACTGTGAAGCAAATTCTCAAGTTGAGCCCCTCGGGGCGAAAAAAAAAAACATTGTAAACCTCAAGAACTGAAGTGCAATAAAGGACAACTGCCCATCCTTTAGGACTGTTTGCCCCTACAATTAATGTCGACTGTGAAGCAAATTCTCAAGTTGAGCCCCTCGGGGCGAAAAAAAAAACATTGTAAACCTCAAGAACTGAAGTGCAATAAAGGACAACTTACACATACATACAACGTAAAAGCGAACCTAACTATCGAAAACTCTTCGTCAGCTTAATGATTTAGTTTCCTATTTAGAACTTGAATCCTCTGATGAACCTACCAAGGGTCTACGAAATAGAAATTTATTCAAGAGCACTCACTCTCAAAGTCTCAGGTTCAAGTCCTGGCTTTCCACACAAAATAAAAACCTACCAAGGGTCTACGAAATAGAAATTTATTCAAGAGCACTCACTCTCAAAGTCTCAGGTTCAAGTCCTGGCTTTCCACACAAAAAGAACCATTCCTGCACGAGTCATTCATGAGACACACCAGAACCTACAATGCACCTCTGTTTTCAGCACAATTTTCTTTGTGTACACACAGAGAGACACACCAGAACCTACAATGCACCTCTGTTTTCAGCACAATTTTCTTTGTGTACACACAGATTCTGAGTCAACCAAACCCTATAGACACATCATATGAGTATTATGAGTTCAGGAGTGCATGGGAATTCCTACGGCAAGACTCATGTATCTGATTGTTTTCATTATCTCTTTCATGTACCATCACAAGAAATAAATTCATTCCGTTCTTTTCTTACGAAGAAAATGAATACCCACTCTTTAATAATTTTCATCTTTGTTTCTCTTTGATGATGCATCGAACAGTGAGTGTTCCTTATTACTCGTATTTCTTCAAAGTTTTCATTGTCAGTCCTGCAATCAAAATATTGATTGGACAACCAGTGGCTGCATTTGTGAAGGTACAGCGCTACTGGCGTTCATGATTCACCATTATAACCAGACTTCATTAAGATCATAAAATCGTAAAATTCAAGATTGATTTCGAACAAGTTTTCTCGAGAATACCAAACAGAGGGAATGCAACTCCAGTTGATAATTTGATATGTATATTTCAGAGAGTATCTAGTTTAAATATCCCGAAAAAGGAGTGTTTATCTATTCCGGAGGGCCGTAAAATTCAAGATTGATTTCGAACAAGTTTTCTCGAGAATACCAAACAGAGGGAATGCAACTCCAGTTGATAATTTGATATGTATAGTATATTTCAGAGAGTATCTAGTTTAAATATCCCAAAAAAGGAGTGTTTATCTATTCCGGAGGGTAAGTATCTGGTTTTCTAACTCTAAAAAGGAGTGAAATGCACTAGGATTCGCGTAAATCCACGAATAATTGGGAGCTAAAAGTAGTGAGGATGTTTGTGAGTTGAACCAGGTATTTCAACCCTCTGTTTACTCCATTGAATTGTACGAAAAATTCATTTTAAGTACAATACTACTACTCCAGTTCAGTAAGTAGAATAAACAAAGTCGTGGATGCGGACAAACCTCTGTGTTAAATCTACTTACTACACTACAAACTTCTCACAAACCTCTGTGTTGAATCACCTAACTAAACAATGATATTGTTTGAAAAAGTAGTTGTTAGAAGGTTATTACTACACACACACAGGCAAGAATCTCAAATTCGGTTCACACTTCATTTCCCAACTGGGTAGGTAGAATCATTTATCTCTAATTGGAAATCTTAGAGTTCAGGAGTGCATGGGAATTCCTACGGCAAGACTCATGTATCTGATTGTTTTCATTATCTCTTTCATGTACCATCACAAGAAATACATTCAGTTCTTTTCTTACGAAGAAAATGACTACTGGCGTTCATGATTCACCATTATAACCAGACTTCATTAAGATCATAAAATCGTAAAATTCAAGATTGATTTCGAACAAGTTTTCGCGAGAATACCAAACAGAGGGAATGCAACTCCAGTTGATAATTCGATATGTATATTTCAGCTAGTTTAAATATCCCGAAAAAGGAGTGTTTATCTATTCCGGAGGGCAAGTATCTGGTTTTCTAACCCTAAAAAGGAGTGAAAATCTTCAAAGTTTTCATTGTCAGTCCTGCAATCAAAATATTGATTGGACAACCAGTGGCTGCATTTGTGAAGGTACAGCGTGCATCTTTGCTATGCATCTTTGTTTTATGGCCGAGGACAAAGTCAATCTTCAGGGTTTCTACTTGAAAGAAAGCTTTTAGTTTCCTTATACATATCTCCCATACTCCCATCAAACCTTGAGAAGGTTCGTATGTTGATCTTCAAATTATTTATTGATTAGTAGGTAAAAACGAGGCTACTAGGATTCGCGTAAATCCACGAATAATTGGGAGCTAAAAGTAGTGAGGATGTTTGTGAGTTGAACCAGGTATTTCAACCCTCTGTTCACTCCATTGACTTGTACGAAAAATTTATTTTAAGTACAATACTACTACTCCAGTTCAGTAAGTAGAAGTAGAATAAACAAACTTGTGGATGCGGACAAACCTCTGTGTTAAATCTACTTACTACACTACAAACTTCTCACAAACCTCTATGTTGAATCACCTAACTAAACAATGATATTGTTTGAAAAAGTAGTTGTTAGAAGGTTATTACTACACACACACACGGGCAAGAATCTCAAATTCGGTTCACACTTCATTTCTCAACTAGAATTATTTATATCTAATTGGAAATCTTTATCTAATTCAATTTCAAAACGAAGGTTGAACTATCAGAATAATTAAATGTGTGTTGTTTTTATATGGGGATATTTTGTATCATTGAGATACCATGTGCTTTCCAATGTAGCTGATGGTTGTCATGCACTAGGATTCGCGTAAATCCACGAATAATTGGGAGCTAAAAGTAGTAAGGATGTTTGTGCCTTGAACCAGGTATTTCAACCCTCTGTTTACTCCATTGACTTGTACGAAAAATTTATTTTAAGTACAATACTACTACTCCAGTTCAGTAAGTAGAATAAACAAACTTATGGATGCGGACAAACCTCTGTGTTAAATCTACTTACTACACTACAAACTTCTCACAAACCTCTGTGTTGAATCACCTAACTAAACAATGATATTGTTTGAAAAAGTATAGTTGTTAGAAGGTTATTACTATACACACACAGGCAAGAATCTCAAATTCGGTTCACACTTCATTTCTCAACTAGAATTATTTATCTCTAATTGGAAATCTTTATCTAATTCAATTTCAAAACGAAGGTTGAACTATCAGAATAATTAAATGTGTGTTGTTTTTATATGGGTATATTTTGTATCATTGAGATACCACGTGCTTTCCAGTGTAGCTGATGGTTGTTTTGAATTCTTTCTCTGGTGTGTTAACGTTGGGGTATTTATAGAATTTGTGCGTCGAAATATATCGATAATGGTGATTTATTGGAAATACTAACACTGTGTTACGAAATAATATTTATGACTATGATATGGTACGGAATGATACTGAAAACGAATATATGATAGAATTGTGAATAAGATAAATGGCTTTTTGGTGGGATATAGAATTATACTGTATTTATGACTATGATATGGTACGGAATGATACTGAAAACGAATATATGATAGAATTGTGAATAAGATAAATGGCTTTTTGGTGGGATGTAGAATACTATCCAGATTTCCAGATCCAGTATCCAAAAGCTGCTGGAAATGTAAAATTAAGTGACAATGCAGTCTCTCAACTATGAGTGTTTTGGTTTTGTTTTTTGTCATACTTGAGACCAGTGCCCCAGCTGCCCCAACCCCCAATGGGTAAGGGGTAAGACCAGGTTCCTATGAGTTATGCTATACCGGGTGAAAAAAAAAAGTTGAAAGAAAGGATGCATGTTGCATGCATCTATACCTGTTAAGATAAAAAACAATAGCCCGAGATCATTATAACTTATAATAGAATACTATCCAGATTTCCAGATCCAGTATCCAAAAGCTGCTGGAAATGTAAAATTAAGTGACAATGCAGTCTCTCAACTATGGGTGTTTTGGTTTTTTGTTTTTTGTCATACTTGAGACCAGTGCCCCAGCTGCCCCAACTCCCAATGGGTAAGGGGTAAGACCAGGTTCCTATGAGTTATGCTATACCGGGTAAAAAAAAAAGTTGGAAGAAAGGATGCATGCATCTATACCTGTTAAGGTCAAAAACAATAGCCCGAGATCATTATAACTTATAACAAACACATAACAGGTCAACAGGCAAACACATAACAGGTCAACAGGTGACACCTGTGTACCTAATAATTGCATACTTTACACCACATGTCACGAGTATATTTCACCTGATAATGTGATCAATCGATCATGATTCGTCGGCTGGTGATCAAATTAATCAGAAGGGACACTCTGGCTATTACACTATTATACAGCGTAGGTATTACAGTCATGACAAATACCTGTGACATCCTCATTTAGGTAATAGATTCAGCAAATCAGTAATCAATGATTCAATGGACAATCAAGTATTGTGAATGGTGTCCTATTAAATGATGCTTATTTGAGTGTTCTTTTACCCTAACTTTTACAATATCTCTAACCGTTTAGTCGGTATAGCTCATATTTACACAAATACACATGCATTAGAATAATAATTTTTAACAAAATATTCATACCTAGTATGGGTGCCTATCCATTAAACAAGATACCACCCATAATTAATTAATAATAACACAAGAATTTATCAACTAACTCGGAAGGGTCAGTGTCTGACGGAGTTATTACACGGGAAAGTCTGGCAAACGCTCCTAAATAATATCTTTACGATTTTATAAGGGGTAAATGTAATTCTAGTGTAGTAAATGCAAATCTATAAACAAAAAACCCACTCCGAGGCTTGAGTGTAGGGGCAAACAGCCCTAGAGGATGGGTTAAGCTTATACGAAATGCAAATCTAATTTCTCATAATGTCATAATAATAGATCTCACAAACACCCACTACAGATAAGCTGAAATGCAAATCTAACTGGAATAATTTAGGACATTATTTGCGAACATTCACCGACACAACTCACAACTATGCGGGTGCGAAAATGTGACAGTCGGCCCTGAAAGCGGTGAGAGAATAGATCAAAGATATTTCTGGAGATAGTCCAAATTGTATGAGAAAATACATAGTAGGTTGTATCTAACCAACATAATTTTATTGTTGCTAAATGTGTACATGGGTATCTTTTACCTACATGGATAGTACCAAAAGAGGCTTTCTAGTCTCATCTTAGCACTCATTACGTAATCTTTACCCCTTTTAAAGTGGTTTAAATGGTAAACAGGTTAGAGGGAGAAAAAGTAATGCCATTATTTTGAAAAAATCTATGGTACTTTGTACTTATCAGCCTGACGGTCCATGTCAATAATTACTTTTTATACTAATAAATTACCAACCTACCTACCTACCTACCCATTTTTAAACTGTTGATTTTTCCAACTTGGCGATTTCGCTAACTTGAAATGATATCCCATCAATGAGTAGGTATTTCATAGACACCCCATGCGTAATTTCCCCGCCTAAAAACTGTTCTATCAGACCTGGAATCGAACTATCACCTTCTAAAAGAAAGGCCAAGATCTTTACCCCTCGAATCACTAAACAGGCAAGTTGTGCTTGAGATAGCTTATAGCTTGTTCCTTGTTCACTGGCTTTTCATTATCAGATTATCACTGATCAAAAAGTCAGATTACCGAAGTAAGAAATCAGGAAGATGATTTTTCCCGGTTCTCATTAGGCGATATGTCACACCAAGATATGTGAATTCTGTGTTTGTGAGAACTTATTTGAAACAAATGATCGCCGATTGGATTTCAACGTTGTGTAAGTTGGTTGTTGGTTGGGTTTCAATGTTATGGCTATAACATGTCTTGTTGTTCTAAGATTTCAACGTAAGACGATAGGTAGTCCGCGAGATGAAAGTAAAAACTTGTTATCAGATATTATAGCACTGCCAAGTTGAGATAGTGCCGAGGGCAATGGTGTTCTCTCTTGGTAAGTTGACCAGACTTCGCCACACATGATGTACGGATCAGGACTTCGGGTAAAATTAATTACAATTCCACTGTATTGACGCAACAACACTTGTACCATTTGTGTACTCTGTATTTATGGACTACACTTACATAAATATCTGTTAAACAAGGTAATAGTACAATAACTGCAATATCAACAGGAGATAAAGTGTCATAATCTTATCACAAGTATGGCGCGTCACAAAAAGACCTTCAAAAGAAAAATTGATTTACCTACTATCGCCTTATTTAGACCGGCTTGTCGTTTGAGACCAAATATAATCCCAGTGCTATACAACACCCCTACTCTAATTCACGGTAAAATTAATTACAATTCCACTGTATTGACGCAACAACACTTGTACCATTTGTGTACTCTGTATTTATGGACTACACTTACATAAATGTCTGTTAAACAAGTTAATAGCATAATAACTACAATATCAATAGGAGATAAAGTGTCATAATCTTATCACAAGTATGGTGCGTCACAAAAAGACCTTCAAAAGAAAAATTGATTTACCTACTATCGCCTTATTTAGACCGGATAGTCGTTTGAGACCAAATATAATCCCACTGCTACACTACACCCCTACTCTACCTCACATTAGATTGAAACGTGAAAATTTACAATGCCGTCCATTGTTACCTAATTAATTTGACCCCTAAACCCTCCTATTTCCTGCTCCTCCTTCCATCCCCTGAAAATTTACAATGCCGTCCATTGTTACCTAATTAATTTGACCCCTAAACCCTCCTATTTCCTGCTCCTCCTTCCATCCCCAAAAAAACGAAATAATACATAGGTGGAAAACTCGAATAGAGACAAAAGATATTTAAATGTGTTTTCTTTAGAAACATAGATACTGTAGGTAGGGGTGAAAACGATATGAATAAAAGATACCTGTACAATGTACACACGAGTATCACCTATCTATACATGGAAAACTTTTCAACTTATACATCCATATTCCATACATACTCGCATTCACTACCTTTATCTTTATCGATATATGTACATTATATTATTAGCATTCACTGCCTTTATCTTCCACGGGGGTTTAGTTTCTCCACCTGAACTTTCAGAGTCTAATGTCAAACGACGGATGCCTTTTGCAAAATCAATGAACTTAATAGACAGCGCATCCGGTTCGACATTTTCATTTTGTCTGAAAGCTTTCACAGCGGTAAAAGTTGCGTTTAAAGGTAGACTGGAAAACCTTGAAAATGGGTTAAACGGAGGTTGCTACCGCTAGGTGGGGGGACAAGACGGGGGATATCAGTTAAGAATGTTGGGATATATTTTTTAAATCAATTTACAATGGATGATTTATGAATTTTGGTAAAATCATACGCCCTTCTTTCTCAAATAAGAACTAGGTACCCTTGTCACTTTTGAATAGCTGGGATTTTTTTTTTTTTTTTCTTTTTTTTCTGTAAAGTTCTCGAGATAGAAAAAGAACCAATGAACCGATTTGTTTTTGGCTTCGGCCAGCCCTTGTTTGCCCTTTTAACCCAAAGTTCTAAAAACCCTACCAATACACCAAAGACTTGGTTAAGGTGTTTTCATATTTGTGTATATTTCACTAAACCTCTCCGTCCTCTTGCTCTCAACAATTTTATTCTGATGCCAGTACTTTGACTAAACCTTAGATTCTCAAGTTAGGTACCAACTCATTCTATTGCCATTCTATTTATTTCTTTTATCTTTACATCTCTGACCTTAGCAACCTGCTTGGTACTTGGCCTAGTGCCTTGCTGCCCAGGCATTGGAGAATTTCCGACTTGCAATACATCACCAGCTGTATGGAACTCAACAAACACCCAACAATCATATTCTACGATTTTTGCATCAGCCTTGAAAATGTGTGGCACTTGGAGCAATCTCCCGTCCAGAGCTGCGATTGTTGTGTACGTACAACAGGGTGTCGGAGAAAAATTCTTCAAGTACCACGTCTATTAGGGAACTTTAGTTACCAGCTCTTCTCTTCAAAGATGAAATTCATAAACACATACTGCCAGCGTGAAAGCCTAGTTATCTTGGAGGGTAGCGGTCGTGTAATGTTCAATTTCCACCCGGGCAAACGTTAAGTTTGTTCTCGGAACGGCTGGCTTTCTCCTATCCTTCCCTCCTTCTCTCTTCGATTTTGGGACAATAAGACCTCAGTTGTTAGAGTTCCCTCTATCAAACATCTTTAAAAAAGAAAAAAAAATCTCCTTAAAGTCCTGTTACCAACTACACCCTGTATATTCTCGCTGGAAACTTCATATTATCTTCTGACATAAATATTGTTAAGTATCAATACTATTCTAGTAACTCAAATTGTCTTCGCATTAGCTCACCCCTGGGGCCCTGGTTTACAGTCGCATGTTGACTTAATGTTGGCCCATTGGACATTTTTCATACATCTGCACTTGCGCAGAAACCCATTTCAACCTCATAAAGGGAGACTTAGGAAAGTCTCACAATCAAGTGAAAAATCAAAAAACTTGGGTCACAAATCACCACTGTCTTGAGAACACCTTGATAAAATGTTTTGTTTTTGTAAACAAAAATGTTTTATGAAGGAAATTTTTATAAATGACGGGGAAAAAAGCATTACTAGTAACCAAAACATCCAACCCCAGGCAGGACAAGAAATTGTTAAAGTGGTAAAAAAAAAAAATCTATGATCGGGGTAGTGGGTAAAAAAAAACCAATCGCCAGAACCCGTGACCCAGTGCCTGACCACTGCGCTATCAAGACAGGCCAGCACTCTTATGTCCATTTTGTCCATATTATTATTACCTTCCTATATCGTGTCCATATTATTATTACCTTCCTATATCGTGTCCATATTACCTTCCTATTTCGTGTCCATATACCTGCCCGTAATATGGTCCATGTCTACTGTATATCTGCATTATGTTTCTGTGTTTAGTCACTGGGCAATCAGTGATGGCGAATAAAAATAGAAAGTTAAACAATAATAAAACACAAGTGTGTATGCGTCCACACACATTTCTTTGCACACAACATGTCTGATACATACGGGGTGGCCGTCTTTCGTTTGCAATTTAGATGAGACTTTATCTTATTTTTATTTACTTGTTTATTTTATTATTATCATAATTATTATTTTTCATTCGTATTACGAAGTTTGATAGAGGGAACTGTAATAACGGTGGTCTTGTAGTCCCGCAATCGAAGAGAGATGGAAAACAAGATAGGTAAAAGCCAGCTGTTCCGAGAACAAAATAGGAAGAAGGAAAAAGAGGAGGAAGAAGAAGGGGAAGAGGAGGATGAAGGAGGAGAAGAAGAGGAGACGGAGAAACAGAATAGATGAATAGAGAGGAAAAAGGAAAGGAGTAGGTGCGAAGAGGAACAAGAAGTTGAAGAGAAGGAGCAGGGTAGGTTGAAATTTATGGGTTATTTTATTTTGTTTTTCGACGAAAAATTTCCCCGCAAATTCACACCAAGTACATATTTACACAAATACACATGCATTAGAATAATAATTTTTAACAAAATATTCATACCTAGTATGGGTGCCTATCCATTAAACAAGGTAGGTACCACCCATAATTAATTAATAATAACACAAGAATTTATCAACTAACTCGGAAGGGTCAGTGTCTGACAGAGTTATTACACGGGAAAGTTTGGCAAACGCTCCTAAATAACGTCCTTACGATTTTATAAGGGGTAAATGTAATTCTAGTGTAGTAAATGGAAATCTATAAACAAAAAACCCACTCCGAGGCTTGAGTGTAGGGGCAAACAGCCCTAGAGGATGGGTTAAGCTTGTACGAAATGCAAATCTAATTTCTCATAATGTCATAATAATAGATCTCACAAACACCCACTACAGATAAACTGAAATGCAAATCTAACTGAAATAATTTAGGACATTACTTGCGAACATTCACCGACACAACTCACAACTATGCGGGTGCGAAAATGTGACAGTCGGCCCTGAAAGCGGTGAGAGAATAGATCAAAGATATTTCTGGAGATAGTCCAAATTGTAAGAGAAAATACATAGTAGGTTGTATCTAACCAACATAATTTTATTGTTGCTAAATGTGTAGATGGGTATCTTTTACCTACATGGATAGTACCGAAAGGGGCTTTTAGTCTCATCTTAGCACCCATTATGCAATCTATGATTCTATGCAAATTTTAAAGGGGTTTAAATGGTAAACAGGTTAAAGGGAGAAAAAGTAATGCCATTATTTTGAAAAAAATCTATGGTACTTATCAGCCTGACGGTCCATGTCAATAATTACTTTTTATACTCTATGCAAATTTTAAAGGGGTTTAAATGGTAAACAGGTTAAAGGGAGAAAAAGTAATGCCATTATTTTGAAAAAATCTATGGTACTTATCAGCCTGACGGTCCACGTCAATAAGTACTTTTTATACTAATAACTTACCTACCTACCTACCCATTTTTAAACTGTAAGTAGAATTTTCTAACTTGGCGATTTTGCTAACTTGAAATGATATCCCATCAATGAGTATTTCATAGACACCCCATGCGTAATTAGTACACCATTTTTGCTTCACTTTTTATCTGACGAAATCCGCCATTTGCCAGCTGTTGAAAAAACTTACATCGTCGCGAATTCCGGTATTATCCATCAATCATATAGGTACAGGTACGGTACATACATCATGTCTTGAGTATTGTTTGTATTTGTCATATACGTTCTACCTTCGAGTCGCATGTAATAACCGAGCATAACAATGGGGACTTGTATGTAAAACAAATTATTGTCGCGCCCTTGGTAACACCTTATACTCAGCGATCTTGAGAACAAGTTGCACTAGGAAGTCACTTGATATTGCAGACTGGGTACCTCTGTGTCTATGGTTGTAAATTTGTGCAGCTGCTTCTGCGATGCATAAACTTTGCCTTGTTTTTCTCAGGAGTCTCGGGTCCCTGATAGGTATACGCTTATGAATGTGTGGTAGTCTGTTGAAGTTATCCGTCAGACCGTCAGAGCTGTTTTTTGGATGGATCCATATTGCAGTCCCAATAAATAATGGGTACCTAATTGATATTCAGTTATTCACTTATTCGAGTCAAGTAATGGTTCAAAATGTTGAAGTACCTACCTATAGGAAGAAATTTGTAGTGACTCGTATAATTCTGCACAAAACAAAATTTCATGGAAGTTGCAGAGTATGTACCTGCCTAGGCGGGAGAGTATAATATATGCAGAAATAAGTACGACCTGGAATATTATCTCACACTTCAAACCGAAACTATCCTATAAGGACGATAAATTACCACTTTATCTATAATATCTGATCAAATAATAAAAGTAATTACCAGCGCGTGAGCAACTTTCTCGCATGAAAGCGAAAACGAATTTTGTCTCACCTTTTCGTTCGCTCTTGCCTCTCAGAATATTACTAATCCTAATCCAATCGTTACAGCATCGGGTTATAGACCAAGTTAGGTACCTACAGATCAGGTTTTGTCTGTAGAAATAGCTCACATCAGCGCTTATCTACCAGTAGGTATGGTTACACCTGTTTCTAGTGTCAATGAACGGCGTTGTCAAAATTTTGGAAATACCCACGGGTTGGTGGATTGTTCCGACTTTTTCCACAAAAATGTTCTTAAAACTTTTCGGATGTGTTCTTTTTACTGGGGGGGATTCAATGTCTGGCCGTAAACGTACGATGGTAAGCGTTAGAACGTCAATATATGGATAACATTGCATTTATGTAAAAGTACCTACATACGCTACGGAACACCAAAATTCTACATTAATTGGTATGGGTGAAAAATATCACAGAAGAAAAGGAATAAAATGATCACAGAAGATTTAAGAAGGTAGGACAGAGAATTAATAAGATACAGAGTTATAAGTACATTAATAAAAATTAATACCTACTGGTTTTGAGTAAGTAAATAATCACTACTTAGGTATTATTTTACTTGTTTCTCACGTCGATTTCAATGGAAAAAGAGTTCGATTGTTCAAGTCATCGTTAATTATCCCATTAAAGCACGTGTCATAGTACTAAGCGTGTACTAATACCTGCTACAGTAGTACTTATAAGTACTAACCTATTTCATGACAAGCTTAGAGTAAATGAGTTAATCACAAATCACAATAATTAGCTGTGTCATTATTACTAATAAACGTTATAAGCTGTGTCATTAATTACCACAAGGAAACTGGTTGCTACCGCTAGGTGGGGGGACAAGACGGGGGATATCAGTTAAGAATGTTGGGATATATTTTTTAAATCAATTTACAATGGATGATTTATGAATTTTGGTAAAATTATACGCCCTTCTTTCTCAAATAAGAACTAGGTACCCTTGTCACTTTTGAATAGCTGGGATTTTTTTTTTTTTTTTTCTTTTTTTTCTGTAAAGTTCTCGAGATAGAAAAAGAACCAATGAACCGATTTGTTTTTGGCTTCGGCCAGCCCTTGTTTGCCCTTTTAACCCAAAGTTCTAAAAACCCTACCAATACACCAAAGACTTGGTTAAGGTGTTTTCATATTTATGTATATTTCACTAATCCTCTTCGTCCTCTTGCTCTCAACAATTTTATTCTGATGCCAGTACTTTGACTACACCTTAGATTCTTAAGTTAGGTACCAACTCATTCTATTGCCATTCTATTTATTTCTTTTATCTTTACATCTCTGACCTTAGCAACCTGCTTGGTACTTGGCCTAGTGCCTTGCTGCCCAGGCATTGGAGAATTTCCGACTTGCAATACATCACCAGCTGTATGGAACTCAACAAACACCCAACAATCATATTCTACGATTTTTGCATCAGCCTTGAAAATGTGTGGCACTTGGAGCAATCTCCCGTCCAGAGCTGCGATTGTTGTGTACGTACAACAGGGTGTCGGAGAAAAATTCTTCAAGTACCACGTCTATTAGGGAACTTTAGTTACCAGCTCTTCTCTTCAAAGATGAAATTCATAAACACATACTGCCAGCGTGAAAGCCTAGTTATCTTGGAGGGTAGCGGTCGTGTAATGTTCAATTTCCACCCGGGCAAACGTTAAGTTTGTTCTCGGAACGGCTGGCTTTCTCCTATCCTTCCCTCCTTCTCTCTTCGATTTTGGGACAATAAGACCTCAGTTGTTAGAGTTCCCTCTATCAAACATCTTTAAAAAAGAAAAAAAAATCTCTTTAAAGTCCTGTTACCTACTTCTCGCTGGAAACTTCATATTATCTTCTGACATAAATATTGTTAAGTATCAATACTATTCTAGTAACTCAAATTGTCTTCGCATTAGCTCACCCCTGGGGCCCTGGTTTACGGTCGCATGTTGACTTAATGTTGGCCCATTGGACATTTTTCATACATCTGCACTTGCGCAGAAACCCATTTCAACCTTATAAGCACTAAGTACATAAGCTACTTTTTTTTTTGATTTTACAAAATCAGAAGTCATGGTCTTTACTATCGTGAACTGAAAATTTTGTGCAATTTTTGAAAAACTATAGATGGTTTAGCATGTGAATGGTTTATCCCAACCCAAGTAGGTAGGTAACTATTTTTCACAACCTTCCAGATAGGGTAGTAAAATATACCTATGTAGGTACCTGTCTGACTATCAGTTGAGGAGTTATACTTTTTTGAAATCAGAAGTCATGGTCTTTACTATCGTGAACTGAAAATTTTGTGCAATTTTTGAAAAACTATAGATAGTTTAGCATGTGAATGGTTTTTCCCAGCCCAAGTAGGTAGGTAACTATTTTTCACAACCTTTCAGATAGGGTAGTAAAATACATATACCTATGTACCTGTCTGACTATCAGTTGAGGAGTTATACTTTATCATTTTTTGGTGTGTGGGAAAAGGTTTCCAAAAATCCAAACAAACCTACTTCATTTGAAGTTTGGACGATTATAAGGAAGGATAATTAGTAGTTGAGCACTACTGTACTTATTTTTTGTTCACAAGTACTTAGGTGGTACAAAAGACAAACAAATTTTATTTTACTAGTAGGTATGAGTAGCTTACCTTTGGTCTAAAAAAATTTTAGAAGGAACCCTTTGATGATTTTAAGTTACACAGTAAACTGGGAATTAAAAGGTATTAAAAAGCTCTAAACTAAAAGAGTAGTTATAAAAAGGGCATTTCGAGATAAAATAATTAAAACTAAAATGAAATTCAAGCACTGTATTTAATTTTTTACTGTTCAATTTTATGGCTAGAAAAGTAGAAATCCAAAATCAACTCGAGTGTCTCGAGTCTCGAGTCGAGCCACGATCGCCATCAGCTAGTCTACAATGTTGCCATATTTACTTCACAAATTTAAGCTTCTCTTTTATGCTCAATTTTTCTACTTTAACATCTTGACTGCCAAAGCATATTCCTCCTAAATAAGGCCCTGAATGAGAGACAAATTCTCGATTTTTTTCGTCAAACAAGAAAAGCTTTGACCGTCAAGTCCGTCACAGAAAGAAAGGGTCAGTATGTATATACTACAGTACTATAGTCAAGACTCTGTTGAGTACGCTTCTTCATTATTAAGGTGTAAAATATATTTGACCGGCCGTCGATCGACGATGTGAATCTAGGTTGTCAAGGCAATGTGGACATGTGTGGATAGTGGATACACCATTAGCATTGTTTATTTTCTCTCGGGTCGGTCGGTACTAAGCTAGAGTCAATCCCAGCATTCCCAGCAACCCAGTGACAAAGCCAAAACCAAATGTCACTCAATCACCCTGGTTAGGGCTGATTGAGAGGCTGACGAAAAACGCCGACCCCGTCTTTACACGGGAAAAGACGAAGAAGAAGAAGATTACTAAAGTACTAGCGAAGCTAGTAATGAGAAAATATTGTAATCAGTCCAAATTATTTTTCAGGTACATAACTGACCTGGTCTCCTAATACCAAGGAGACTTGGGTTTAATTTTTTAATTTAAGGTACATAGCTTACCTGGTATCTACTGGTACCAAGGAGACTTGCGCAAAGCCTATTTTCCTTTCGTAATGTTAATGCGCATTGACATTAGGATTTTCCAGGGGTGGGGATAATAAAATGGAAGAAGTTTGGTAGGGGGGGTAAAAATTGACGATTAAAAAAATCAGCTGATGAAATTTTAAATTTTACCGCCAAAAACTTCCTATATTCCTAATGTAAAACAAGATGGCGGATCGTAATGCGAGAAAAAAGCTACATTACAATAAAATTCGTGAAAGGAGAGGAGGGGAAGCCAATGTGCATTAACCTATATTCCTAATGTAAAACAAGATGGCGGATCGTAATGCGAGAAAAAAGCTACATTACAAAATTCGTGAAAGGAGAGGAGGGGAAGCCAATGTGCATTAGCATTTGAGAAAGAAAAATTCAAATTAAGCTAATGTGCATTAACATTATGAAAGGAAAATACGCTACTAGTTTGCTTGGTTGGTAGAGCGTCTGCCTAGGCCGCGGGTTCGATTCCCAGCCGGGGCGGATTTTATCCTGATGGGTTAATGTTCGTTGTCGGAACTGCTGGCTTTCTCCTATCCTGTCTTCCTTCTCTTAGGGGGGGTAAAAATTGACGATTAAAAAAAAAAAAAAAAATGAAAAAAAAAATCAGCTGATGAAATTTTAAATTTTACCGCCAAAAAGGGGAAGTTAATGTACCTACCTACATTATTAACATTTCAGAAAGAAAAATTCGAATTAAGCTAATGTGCATTAATGAAAGGAAAATACGCTATTAGTCTGGACACCCGAGTCCCTAGGTTTTGTACCTTTGCAACTTATTTGCTAACTGAAGCTTTGCATGGCCAACTTCTGAACTCAGGATTGGCGTTGTTGCCAAACGTACTAGGTACCTATTGGGTACCTACACAGACTTTATCTTAAACAGATAAGGTTCGTTCTCGGAACGGCTGGCTTTCTCTTATCCTGTTCTTCTATTCGATTCCGGGACAATAAATATGTGTTCAAACATGGTCGATAGACGAGGTGAATCTATGCCATCGATTCGATGCAGTGTGGACGCTTCAGTCGACATCGATCGACGGCCGGTCGACTATGTGTGGACACACCTTAAGACCTTAGTAGTTACAGTTCCCTTTATCTACTAGGCTCAAGACGAAGCTGATTTCGCCCCTGATTTATGAAACAGTGAAAGGAGGGTGGTCTGGGTTATAGTATTGGAGGAGAGGTTTTGGGATTCAGAGGAGAAATATGTACTCAGTTATCCTTCAACCCTTGTCTACTTGTGAACAGACAGAAAGCTCATGCGTGAAAGTGTTTCAGAGATTTATTTCATAAAAATCTTGCCCGAAATCTTGCCCACATAATATTTATAACCCAACTAAGGGTTTCCCAAAAATCTGCCTTTTTCACCAAAGTACGAGTATATTAAGGTGTGTCCACACATAGTCGACCGGCCGTCGATCGATGTCGAGTGAACCGTCCACACTGCCACACTGCCTGGAAAACAATGATTCACCTTGTCGATCAATCGACGCGTGACAGCCGGTCGACTATATTTGGACAAAACCTTAAGGACGCAAACATTTCACCATATGACTCCTGTGAATGGCTGAATAAAATGAGCGATACTTGGAAACTACATCGGTATTACCAGCTTCCCATTGTCGTGATTATCTAACAACCGAATGCTAATGAACAAAACCTTAAGGACGCAAACATTTCACCATATTACTCGACCTGTGAATGGCTGAATAAAATGAGCGATACTTGGAAACTACATCGGTATTACCAGCTTCCCATTGTCGTGATTATCGAACAACCGAACGCTAATCCCACCAAGGGTTAACAGCGGGGGAATCCAATACGAGGAAATTCAACACAATTAACCTTAACCTAGGACAACAACAACTATAGAAAACAGAGTGAGGGTTAAAAAACCCTACACGAAACTGGAAATCATTTTAGCATCGCGCTGGTTGCTGGTTGTTTCTATTTAGTTCTTTTTGTCCATGGTCGCGAGACTTCTCAAGTCGTTTAAAAAGGGAGCGTAAGCTGAGGAGGATCAAAAGAGTACGCTATGGAAAGAAAGAACTGCAAAGACTTAAAACTATGTTGGGCATTACAGATACCACTACAGATGCAGAAATGAAAAATCTTGAAGATGTTGCTACAGGTAAAAATAGTTATCCAATGATGATGCGTGTTGAATGCACCAGTTCACATGCAATCTTTTCCCAGCCCTGCTCAGGCTGGATGAATTTAATGTGAGATGGGTAGTCAAGTCGGATTTCACTTGTCATCCCTTTTTAAAATCAGTTTTATTCTGACAACTGGCTCCTTAGAAAAGAGTATAATTTATTAATAAACTTTAATGAGATAAGTTTTAATAATTTTTCTTCTTTTTTTCCTTTATTTCAGTCCGATCAGCTAAAGAACTGAAAATGTCAGCCAGACAGAAACACATCATGAGTGAGATTAGAAAAATGAATGAAACAGTAGGTGACCTTGAAGACGGAACTGGTCGACTGAAAAGAACTGGAGATGTGAAGACATTTGTAGATGAAAAGGGAAAATATCCAGAGTGGATGTCTAGGAGAGCCGAGAAACACATCATGAGTGAGATTAGAAAAATGAATGAAACAGTAGGTGACCTTGAAGACAGAACTGGTCGACTGAAAAGAACTGGAGACGTGAAGACATTTGTAGATGAAAAGGGAAAATATCCAGAGTGGATGTCTAGGAGAGCCATAAAAAAATTGAAAGACAATCTAAGACGGGACCGAAAACATGACAAGAAGAAGAGAAAGAAAGCAGAACAGTTTCAAACTAAGAACAGGAAAGTCCTCAAGGCCAAAAATAAGAAAAATAAAGCTAAGGGTAAAAAAGAACGAAAAGTAGCAGAAATTTTGAGTGCCTCTCTATCAACCAGTGTCAGCACTTGATCTGGATAAATATTTAATATCTGAACCCATATGCCATCCATATTGTTTTCAATCAGTGGTTTACTATAAAGACTGGGCTGTGATTTACTTTCAGCGTCTGACTAAGATCATTCAGACTGCCATGGTTAGATCTTGGGAAAACTAGAAGTAATAAGCAAGGTCCTTTTATCTTATGAAACTATTCTCATTTTCTCTCTGAACACTAGGCTATAGAAAATTATTTAATGCCACCATTCTTTTAAATTTACTCACACTTTGGGGTAAGAATAATACCTGGCTTAAAATACTAAAGTAAAGCAAAATACTTATGTAAACTATGATCAACTGGATGACCTTGAGTTTTTTAACCACTTATGAACTGAATTCTAAAACAAAGTTGATTGTAAAGGGCTATGGTTGTAGAGTCCTTCTCTGAGTTTACATGAAAGATGATGGGTACATTCCTTCAAGGAAACTTTTTTAAAATCAATCTGTTTTCGAGACATTGGGTGTAAGAACTTCTGAAAAGTTAATTGAATTGGACCTAAAATTACAGCATTAACTCAGCCCACTCAAATGTGCAGTTTTCTTTTCCAATGTTTTGTGAAATGGAGAAAAAAATACATACTTGGGTACTAATTACACAGTTTGATAGGTATTAAACTTCCAATGTGAATATCTTCCAGGTACCTACTCAAACAAAAACTACAGGCATTTTCGTAATTCACATTTAAAAATTTGTCCACACAATACAAGTAGTTTGGTGTTCACAACAATGCATGATGAAAGGGTTGATGAATTTATTAATATTCTCATTTCATGAGTGGCATTGAGAAATCAAGATGTGTTATGTCAATGTAGAGCAAGATTTCAATTTTCCCAGCACTGTGTAAAGTGCCAAGTTTCATAGTTTCTGTATTTGTGTCCAATGTGTTAGCCACAATGTAGTGCCACTACTGCCACTCCTCTGTGTTCAATGGTTTGGTACAGTGCACATCAAAACAGTCACTGTAAATCAAGTAGGGAACACTAGCAGCTGTGTTCGAACTTTTCATAAGTTGGCTTCATTTCTGTACCCTTGCCAGTCCACTGTTCATCACCTCTTTGACAAATCAGCTGATTTTTGTTTTTCTTTTTTGTTTTCCTCTTTTGCTCACGTGCTTCGTGCTTGCGAGTTGCAAGTGCTGAAAGCTGAAAGCTGAAATCTTTGAAAAGTGAATTTTCCAGTTATCTAGTTTGTACTTGCCTGAAGTTTTCTTAATTATTTATCTGGAAGATTATCATATTATCAAGTAGGTACTGCCTATCCGCATATTATCTAGTTTGTACTTGCCTGAAGTTTTCTTAATTATTTATCTGGAAGATTATCATATTATCAAGTAGGTACTGCCTATCCGCATAAAAAAACACCTGAGGTAAGACCTTTCATCATTTTATCCAGAGTCAATTTGAGGGAGTGCTTTTCTACAAGAATAGGGTTCACCTAGGGTTCTTACAACACTGTTGGAAATATTGTAGGGTTCCACTTACTAAAGTTAACTTATTTGGTGTATGGGTAATTTGGTAGGTACCTAGTACCTACCTATAATTCAGTATTACCACCCTACTTAGGTATTATTTTACTTGTTTCTCACGTCGATTTCAATGGAAAAAGAGTTCGATTGTTCAAGTCATCGTTAATTATCCCATTACTTAAAGCACGTGTCACAGTACTAAGCGTGTACTAATACCTGCTACAGTAAGTACTAACCTATTTCATGACAAGCTTAGAGTAAATGAGTTAATCACAATAATTAGCTGTGTCATTATTACTAATAAACGTTATTAGCTTGTGTCATTAATTACCACAAGGAAACGTACTAACCTATTTCATGACAAGCTTAGAGTAAATGAGTTAATCACAATAATTAGCTGTGTCATTATTACTAATAAACGTTATTAGCTGTGTCATTAATTACCACAAGGAAACTTTTTAAAATCAATCTGTTTTCGAGACATTGGGTGTCAGAACTTCTGAAAAGTTAATTGAATTGGACCTAAAATTACAGCATTAACTCAGCCCACTCAAATGTGCAGTTTTTTTTCCAATGTTTTGTGAAATGGAGAAAAAAATACTGAAAAGTTAATTGAATTGGACCTAAAATTACAGCATTAACTCAGCCCACTCAAATGTGCAGTTTTCTTTTCCAATGTTTTGTGAAAAGGAGAAAAAAATACATACTTGGGTACTAATTACACAGTTTGATTGGTATTAAACTTCCAATGTGAATATCTTCCAGGTACCTACTCAAACAAAAACTACAGGCATTTTCGTAATTCAGATTTAAAAATCTGTCCACACAATACAAGTAGTTTGGTGTTCACAACAATGCATGATGAAAGGGTTGATGAATTTATTAATATTCTCATTTCATGAGTGGCATTGAGAAATCAAGATGTGTTATGTCAATGTAGAGCAAGATTTCAATTTTCCCAGCACTGTGTAAAGTGCCAAGTTTCATAGTTTCTGTATTTGTGTCCAATGTGTTAGCCACAATGTAGTGCCACTCCTCTGTGTTCAATGGTTTGGTACAGTGCACATCAAAACAGCTACATTCCTTCAATCTGTATCCAACAACTATCTGAACACACAAATCCAGATAAAGATAAATAAATGACAAGTTCTCATTTTGTTATGATTTCATAGTTCTCAATTTTATTGAAATAAATATTAATATATAATTCTCAAAACAGCGCTACAGATATATAATCACACTCAAAGCATGGTACTCAATACAACTTCTGACTTCTGTACTACACATATGCACTCAGAGGTGAAAAAAAATGCCTTTTTTTTATTTTTTTACCGGGACATACCTAGGTACTTTGGTTATATAATTCGATTCTAAACAGTTATTTTTAATACATAAATAAAATAAACATTTTAGTCAACAAACAACATTATTACTTGACTAAATTAGCTAAATAGGAAAATTAGTAAACTATGGAAAATGGTGTGATTAAACAGGTTAAATGTGGGAATCTTTTTCCAAAAGTTATCACTGTTAGTAAAATTTTCATGCCTGTTTTTGATAAGAAAATCCCCACCCTTAGTTCTAACCCACATATGTGAACACAATCTTTAACTAGAGCTACATCATAAGTAAGATTTTAAAATAAAACTCCTTCAATTGTCACCATGGTAATTTTATTATTGAAACAAGGGTAAACCTACATTATACCATGGTTTATATTTCTGTGTTTACTCCAGTGCATTTGAAGAAGGAAGACCAATAATAAAGGGAAGAAGTTTTGTAATAAAGATATCAAATAAGGGAAGACTACAGTTTTAGGGAAAACTGTAAAAAATACATCAATTTCTGAAATCTTCCCTAAATATAAAATAGGGAAAGTAATGAAAATGGGTAGGTAATAGGTATTGAATTACCTACATACACAATCATGAACAATAACAACCATCAAATGATGGACTACACAGGAAAAATATTTAAACCCAATTTAAAATACAAATTAATCCCTAAAATATCAATAATGTCAAGCCCATATTGATTTTTTCATTTTTATTCTTACTCTTAATTTGCCCACGGTTTGCTTTTATGTTAAAAATATACAAATAAAAAAAAAATAATAATAATAATACTACAGACTAAACATATTGAACTACAGAATTAATACTAAATTCTAGATCAAAAACAAAAAAGGCTTTTTCAATCTGTCATGTTTAAATGTATGCTTGTTTAGCAATATAAAATACTCCTATTTATGAACTTGGGTAACTTTACTCTTTTGTGGTTTACAAAGCACCTAGCTAAATATAGAAAAGTGGACATGGTTAGCGAAAATAAATAGGAAATAGAGCATGATAGACGGACGGAATAATTCTGAGGAAAAAAAAAATGCCTCTAACTATTGAAACTTGGGTTAAAACTGGCACATTTAAATAAAAGCATGTAAATTTATTCAATATGACATGTAGCAACCTATGTTTTTGGCAGGGTCAATTTTTTTTATATATATATAAGGTACCTACTGATAAATATGACCTGAAGAAAGAGGCTAATAAATTGGAATAAAATTATCTACTATCGTAAGTAATATACATTGTAGTCTATTAGTAAGGTAGAGCTTTGCATATAGTGGACATCTAATTTTGTAAATTGTGGGAGGAAATGAAAGGGAGAAAAAAGGACAATTTGACAAATACGGAAATTGCTCAACTTTTTCCATGATTGTCTACTTAGGTTCATAAAAAAAGGCAAATTCAATATTAAGGTACCTAAAAAATTGCATATGAGTCGGGATTCTAAGGAATAGCCCAAGTTCG
This sequence comes from Diaphorina citri, assembly GCF_000475195.1. Lineage (NCBI taxonomy): Eukaryota > Metazoa > Arthropoda > Insecta > Hemiptera > Psyllidae > Diaphorina > Diaphorina citri. The sequence continues at coordinate 83,918 of NW_007378075.1, read as the reverse complement.
TTACACTGTTTTGTACATTATTTAACTAATTAAAAGTTACAAATAGATAAGATCTGCAATTCAGGGTGTCTCACAGATGGTTCTCTGAGTCACACTGAATCTATCGGGACAAATAGGTAATTTGATACCTACCTGTCTTATAACTAGACTTCCAGTATACACAGAAATAAATAAAATAATGGCACTTAACAAATCTTAAACAATAAGGCAGCTTGGCTTTAGTAGAATAAATAAAAACAAAAATTATAATGCACCGATTCCAAGATCATTTATTGAGACAGGCTAGAGAGTTCCCCAAAACCTAAAACAGAAAACGTCAGGTCAGTGGTTTTTATTGGTCACAGGAAATATACACAAAAAGTAAAAATAAATTGTAACTATGAGATTTCCCGAAAAATAATATTAATGAGAAATGATACCTAATAAAAACAGGTACGCGTCTAATGAAGCTGTACGGACCACGGAACCTACCTGATCTTGAATGGCCGAGACCACAACCCAGTGACAAAGCCAAAACCAAATGTCACTCAATCACCCTGGTTAGGGCTGATTGAGAGGCTGACGAAAAACGCCGACCCCGTCTGTACACGGGAAAAGAAGAAGAAGAAGATTACTAAAGTACTAGCGAAGCTAGTAATGAGAAAGTATTGTTATCGGTCCAAATTATTTTTCAGGTACATAACTGACCTGGTCTCCTAATACCAAGGAGACTTGGGTTTAATTTTTTAATTTAATTTAAGGTACATAGCTTACCTGGTATCTACTGGTACCAAGGAGACTTCCGTACCCATCTTAGTCGGATACCAGCGTCTGTTCTAATCTTGATAGACGCGGCCTCAGCAGCTCGCACCGTTTCCTTCACGGATTGCATCAAGTTCTGGGCGTTACCCACCAACATATCCGTAGCCTCTTGATCTTCCTCCGTACCTAGGGAGAGAAATGAAATAAATTCAATTATTCGCTTTTATCTTGGAGCTAACCATTGGGTTCCCCTTTTCAAAGTTAAATAATTGCTTGAAAAAAGACTCTTGTCTAGTTTTCCGAACATTGCCAATTGATTTTCCCGTCAGTAAAAATGCTCCAAATTTTCGGAGTCTGGCCTATGGTAAAGGAGGGGGGGCTAAATACGGCCCTGACCCTAATGGAGATTTGCTTAAAATAAAAATAATAATTAAGGAAATAATAATGCAAAAACACTCAAGGAAAACACGTACAAAATAAATGACAAATTTTGCGATACCTACACTTAGAAGTAGCTAGGAGCTGGATAAAAAAATACATTTCTATATATACCCTTTGTGTAATGCGAAGCATATGACACCTACAGCAGAGAAAGGTGTAGATAACAAACGGTGCAAACACACAAAACAATAGGGTATGCGGGGTAGAATAGAGTTAACAGCAAATGATTGAAATTTGGATAGAACAACATGGAACAGAGTATTTACAACATCAAACCACAGGAAAACACTCAATACAACATCAGAATGTAGATAACAAACGGTGCAAACACACAAAACAATAGGGTATGCGGGGTAGAATAGAGTTAACAGTAAATGATTGAAATTTGGATAGAACAACATGGAACAGACAGAGTATTTACAACATCAAACCACAGGAAAACACTCAATACAACATCAGAAGGGTTCTTAAAATAAAAATAATAATTAAGGAAATAATAATGCAAAAACACTCAAGGAAAACACGTACAAAATAAATGACAAATTTTGCGATACACTTAGAAGTAGCTAGGAGCTGGATAAAAAAATACATTTCTATATCCTTTGTGTAATGCGAAGCATATGACACCTACAGCAGAGAAAGGTGTAGATAACAAACGGTGCAAACACACAAAACAATAGGGTATGCGGGGTAGAATAGAGTTAACAGTAAATGATTGAAATTTGGATAGAGCAACATGGAACAGAGTATTTACAACATCAAACCACAGGAAAACACTCAATACAACATCAGAGGGGTATCAGAATAAAACTTACTAGCGCCAATCATCAGGCCTGGAAAGTTGACGAAGAGAAAAAGAAAATCCAAATGTTAATAACTGCACAAGACAGGTTAGAAAGAAAGAAAGAAAGTAAAAACAAAAAAACTAGTTAAAAAAAAAGAAAAGAAAATTAGGTACCTACTTGAAGGGCCCAAATGCATACTAGAGATTGTTCAAAATGATAGGAAGGATACTACCAAACGTAATAAGTTTGATTAGAATGTGATATGTAAAAAGAAGACAGTCATCTTATTATGCAATTGAGCCCTAAATTGGATTAGTATTCAATTAAATGTTAAGAGATTACGCTAGGTACTAGCAGAAAATAGATGGAACATTAGTAATAGAAAGTAAAAAAAAAAAGGTACTAGCAGAAAATAGATGGAAAATTAGTAAAAGAAAGTAAAAAAAAAAAAAAAAACGAAAAAAATACTCTTTTTTGGATATAAAGAAAATTTCATGCGATGAATCTGGACCTGGTTCACAATATGACAATGTTAAACAGGAGAAAATAAAGTTAATAAAATTAATGTAGCGTGGAATTTAGAATATAATTATAACTTGTAGTGAAATGTCATGTGAACCAGGTAAGATTACTTTCTACACATTAGAAGACACCTAGAGAGAAATTGATCGATTTAAAACATAACAGACGTACAGCAATTTTTTTAAAACATTCCTAAATTTCGTAAACTATCAGTAACTAATAATGTAATTTAAAAATTCATAATGCAAGAGAAGAAATTCATTCTCTTTGGGCTTGATAGCGCTGCCACACTGGCTGCCACGGGACACTTGTATTTCTGTATTTTCAATGGTTAGAGTCTGTCTCTCACCTAATGGAGATGTTTTCATACATGGGAGCCTACGGATAAACACCAGCCAAGACGTTGAAGTTGAAAATGCACATCTCCTAGGCGCAACTAAAATTAAGAGTGAAAATAAAATTCTCATGTAATGCTACGATACCTGCAAAAATTGTGAAGAGACTCTCAGCCTAACGAAAAAAATTCTGATAACTTACCGTACGCATTCGCTTGTCCGTACACTCCCGGGCGAGTTCCTTAGCGAGTCTGGTGACCTCCTCACTGGCCTCGGCTATAGCCTTGGCACAGGCAATCAGGTCTCGCTTAGTACCGCCCTCTCCCCTCACTAGTAAGGATAGGCGGCCCATCAGCAGAGCCATCTTCTTGGCGGCGGCAATAATGTCGTTGTCTTTCGATGACCACTGCTTCACTTCTTGATGTAGACCGTGGGCAGCCACCTGAATAAAGAAAAATGTGTTAAATTAATGTAGGTGTATGTGTAGACTTTTTTTTTTTAGGTTTGATGAAGGAAACTGTAACAAGTGTCGCAGGCCAATGACACAGGCAAGTGAAACGTGCGAGTGTCCTGTGTCTATGTGCGCGGTATAATTGAATCCAGTGGTTTACAGAAAATGCTCTGAACTGCGCGGCTGTGCGAGTGAACTGCGTCTCAATGTGCGCCAGACTTGACTACTGGAGCCTTATCGTCCCGAAAGCGAAGAGAGAAGGACTTGTCCTTTATGTTCCTTGAATGCCCCTATGAACTCCTCACACCTAAACTTCTGTCCTGCCTTGGAAGCCAGCAATGACATTGTAGGGAGATATTGGGATGCGAGAGGAAAAATGGCCTAATGGTCAAAGATCCCGACATTTGCTACATACATACACAGTTCTTAAATTTCTTCGTTCTTTCACAAGAAGGAGGGCCATCTCTTTTCCCCCTTGATATTTTAGTTAAGACACACTTGGTCTGAAGTTTACCTTGAGCTCCCAACATGGTTGCCTTCACCGTGGACAGAATCTTGAGCTGAGTTCCAATGGTGGGAATTCTCTCGCATACTTGCAGCAAGTTCTGAAAACCAAATAGAAACAACATCGAAGTTAATTAATACATATGACTGCTTACTTAATAAATATGACTCAAACACTGTGATACAGGAATCATGCTTGTCTTACAGACATGAAAACTAAAGGGGCATTTTATTTTCCGGAACTTTTTTCTCTTTGGGCTTGATAGCGCTGCCACACTGGCTGCCACGGGACACTTGTATTTCTGTATTTTCAATGGTTAGAGTCTGTCTCTCACGTAATGGAGATGTTTTCATACATGGGGGCCTGCGGATAAACACCAGCCAACAAGGCGTTGAAGTTGAAAATGCACATCTCCTAGGCGGAACCAAAATTGGTAGCGAAAATAAAATTCTCCTTAGGTAATGCTACGATACCTGCAAAAATTGTGAAGAGGCTCTCAGCCTAACGAAAAAAATTCCGATAACTTACCGTACGCATTCGCTTGTCCGTACACTCCCTGGCGAGTTCCTTAGCGAGTCTGGTGACCTCCTCACTGGCCTCGGCTATAGCCTTGGCACAGGCAATCAGGTCTCGCTTAGTACCGCCCTCTCCCCTCACTAGTAAGGATAGGCGGCCCATGAGCAGAGCCATCTTCTTGGCGGCGGCAATAATGTCGTTGTCTTTCGATGACCACTGCTTCACTTCTTGATGCAGACCGTGGGCGGCCACCTGAATAAAAAAAAGTGTGTTAAATGAATGTAGGTTGGTCTGGCTGGTGGACAACAGAGAGTTGGCCAGCTTGGTCTAGCTAAGGGACTTTCAACAGGGAGGATACCAGCGAAGGGCATCCACTCGTAAAATTTCTGTAGCCAAAACCAAACGTCAGCCCAAAGCTAACAACCTAGCTAGGGCTGATTGAGAGGCTGACAAAAAAACGCCAACCCCGTCTGAACACGGGAAAAGGCGAAGAAGAGGGAATGTCAAATGAATGTAGGTAAAACTGAAAAACAACCTGAGCATTTTTTCAACTGAAAAATATTGGTGAAATCCACCCTCAAAGTCCGGAAATTATTTTTCTCCCTCTTACCATGATAGGTTGACTGGGAAGGGGGGCGTGCATGAACATATCATCCTCATCATCTGTCGCGGGAGGGGGAGGACGGGGAGGGGGCATATCACCCCCTGGTAGAGGGGGGCGGGGTGGGGCCATGTCTGAAACCACAACAGAAATTTGTCTTCGGTTAAGCGAAGGGGTTTACATTACATTGAAATGGGGGCCTTTTCTGATGAAATTCCTGTGTGCGGAGTCCAGTATGTAGGACTATTGCACCCCATATCCAAGGGGTTTAACTTCACTGTATAACGGACCGGACACCATCAATATTAAGGTTTTTAGTAATGGAGGGTATTAACCTCCATTCGGCAACAAGCTACTCGCCTCCTAACATTAACCTTATACAGCCTGAGTGTGGCCAGGAAAAGTCAAACCATCTGGACACTATTGGTCCAGGTGGTCACCCATTTGGATATCAATCACCCGTAACGCTGCTTTACTATTGTAATTCTCTGAAAAATCGAAAACAAATATGGGTCTCTCCACTTATATGAAAACTATAGGGTTGATCTGTGAAATCTATGACTAAGAAATTCTTACCTCTGTCGGCGTACACATTGGGTTTCATTTGTTTCTGTTGATAGAGAGGCTCATCTGAAAGAAATGAGAGTATTCGAGGTGCAAAACATTTCAAAGTGACAGAAATCGAAACCCAAAATTGCCGAGTGACAAAGTTCTAAATGATTCTAAAGTGAAAAAATCTAAAACATAAAAGTGACAAAAAAAAAAAAAAACTCGCACATTGCTGAGTGACTGGTTAAGTGTAATGACTTATTTCCTAAGTGTCAAAATATTTTTTCCAATCCATCTTTTTAACATCTAAATACAACATTACCAAACTCTCAACTTGAGTCGGTGATACATTTTAAGCCTACTTTACTCACGGTATTCCAGAATACCATTTAAGTTATTAGTCTCTCTCAAATTTTTTGTGGTAAAGCGGAGCTTTTTCACAACTTTTGTGGATATCACAACATTACTAAGTGCCTCCTTTGCAATCAATTTCCATATTTTATTAATCTTTTTACACTGGTAATGTAGCCACTGTTCGCTACTCGAATCAAGTAAATCTGTAGATAACAAACGGTGCAAACACACAAAACAATAGGGTATGCGGGGTAGAATAGAGTTAACAGTAAATGATTGAAATTTGGATAGAGCAACATGGAACAGAGTATTTACAACATCAAACCACAGGAAAACACTCAATACAACATCAGAGCACCCCGAATTCCAAGCACAGAGCCGAAAAAACCTCGGCACCGCCGGGAATCGAACCCGGGCCTCCTGCGTGCAAGCCTAGTGTGATACCCACTCGGCCAATGAGGTTGCTCCTTTAAAGTTATTATACATCATGAACGTTTGTTATACCTCATTTATACGGCTAGGATGAGACTGAAAAATCCCTTTACCCCCGTAGTCTAAATAAGGTTCAACCAGGGTTTGTTGATCATTCATTAGTAGAGTGAGTAGTCTACCTTTAATGGTTAAAAAAAATGGTCGCAACATTCCTGGGACGTAAAACTACGAAACAGTGGAAGTTGAAGACTGCTGAAACTGCTACTATTATTAATGGTTAAAAAACTAGAAGAAATTAGTCAATGTACCTGGCACTACATAATGGTTAGCGTAAGCAATGTGATGGGGTGAAGAGTTACTTGGGTGAGCATGAGCATAGCTAAAGTCATACTCGTTATTGATATTAGCATCTGAAACAATGGCCGGTGGAAAAACAAAACGTTAGGGTTAAGAAGAGTGAAATAAACTGGACTGGACACTACTGGACAGCAATTAAACTGGACTGGACAACTATGGCTATATACAAAACGTTAGGGTTAAGAAGAGTGAAATAAACTGGACTGGACACTACTGGACAGCAATTAAACTGGACTGGACAACTATGGCTATACACTATACACAACATTACAATATTACACAAGGCTAGTTGGTAGTCCTGCTACTCGCATCGTCATTGGACACTGACTATCGACCCGTAGGTTCTGGGTTCAAATCCCAGCCGGGGCAAAATAGATCTCTCTTTTTTGAATGCTAATTACTGATTAGGCATTTTATCTTCAAAAGAGTATTAACTTTGAGTATTAACTAGTAGTTTCCTTGACCAATATTAATTCAACAAATCTACTGTTTTTAAACCTTCAAATGTGTTTTAATGAGATCTACACACTACTAAGATGGTTTTAGTGAAATCTACTCTCTACTAATTTTTCAGTGAGATCTAAAGTGTTATCTAACATGCATACTGGTACTGGTAAATCTACTGGGGCCAATTCCTGGAAGGGTCGGTGTTGTACTTGAACCACCAAATGCGGTAGGTCCTATTTCCTTCATTGGGTAATCAGGATTATCAGAAATGGGCCCCTAATAGAAACTCACTCAGTGTTTATTTAGTACAAGTACGAGTTAATAACACAAGAGAGCTTACCGTTCAGTCTCAAGGATTCCATGTCAGGCACGACAGTGACTGCCCGTCTTACTTGCCCTACGGCATTCAATAACTGAAATGAAAAAAGTAAAAAGACAAATAATAATAATAGATTCTTGAGTGAAATGTAACCACTAAGAGAGCTTACCGTTCAGTCTCAAGGATTCCATGTCAGGCACTACAGTGACTGCCCGTCTTACTTGCCCTACGGCATTCAATAACTGAAATGAAAAAAAGTAAAAAGACAAATTATAATAATAATAGACTCTTGAGTGAAATGTAACCACAAAGAGAGCTTACCGTTCAGTCTCAAGGATTCCATGTCAGGCACTACAGTGACTGCCCGTCTTACTTGCCCTACGGCATTCAATAACTGGAATGAAAATAGACAAATAATAATAATATACTCTTGAGTGAAATGTAACCACTAGGCGAGGTTAACGCGGGAGGCGTTCTCTGCCACCTAACCCTTAGAGCCCCATTATTATGTGGTCAAATTCTCAAATAAATGAGGATAAAATTTTATGCCTCGGCTGGGATCGAACCCACGCCCTCCTGTTTAGCAGGCGAGAGTCTTGACCACTACTCCACCGAGGCACTTCGCGATCGAAAAGAGAAGGAGGACGAGGCGAGCAAATCTACTTACAGCTTTGTTGGCCTCTCTCCATCTAGACACGGCACTTGCGTCCCTTGTGTTGAGAGCCACTTGTTTGGCGTTCTGTACCATGGGAGGAACCGCTGAAATAAGAAGTAGTCAAGTTGTAGTATCTTTAAAATTCATACCTGGACCGAAATAAAAAAATAGAAGGAAAACAAGATGGGGGAAAGTCAGCCGTTCCAAGAACAAAACTCATCTATTCAGGATAAAGTCCACCCCTGGTGGTAATCGAACCCGCGATCTAGCGGTCAAAAGGAACTACCCTTCAAGCTAACTAGGCTGCGTCCCTTGTGTTGAGAGCCACTTGTTTGGCGTTCTGTACCATGGGAGGAACCGCTGAAATAAGAAGTAGTCAAGTTTTAGTATCTTTAAAATTCATACCTGGACCGAAATAAAAAATAGAAGGAAAACAAAATGGGAGAAAACCAGCCCTTCCAAGAACAAAACTCATCTATTCAGGATAAAGTCCCCCCTGGTGGTAATCAAACCCGCGATCTAGCGGTCAAATGGAACTACCATTCAAGCTAACTAGGCTGGCAGCAAAAAAGGTTAGTAAAATGGAACCTCTTTCTTTTTCTTCGTCTTTTCCCGTGTACAGACGGGGTTGGCATTTTTTGTCAGCCTCTCAATCAGCCCTAACTAGGGTGATTACTTTAGGCTGACATTTGGTTTTGGCTATAAATTTTACGAGTCGATCCCTTCACACTCAACCTTTGCTGTTTCTTTAACAAGGGAAATTAACTGGTATACTCCCTGTTTAAAGTCCCCCAGCCAGACTAAGCTGGTCTACTTCCTTCCTGTTTAACTTTCCGCAGTTTAAACTGTTTAGACTCTTTATTTATATGAAACTAATCTCACCATTTTGCAACACGTTGGCAGCTCTGTTCAATGCTGCTACGTAGGCCGGGTCCTCACTATTGTCAGCTTCCTGCTTGGCCACCTGCAGCACTCTGTTGGCCAATCTAGCAATGGCAGAGGTGTGCTCCACCATTTTGTTCGGGTCGTGCTTCGTGATGCCATCTTCACAGAGGTGGGTATGCTTCTGCATTTGCTCCTCTGAAACAAATAAATAAATAATAATGAAAAAAAAAATCAAAATCGAGTGACCTAAAAATATTCAAAATCGAAACTTTAGCAACCTCCATGGTTGAGTGAGTAGATATTACACTAGGCTTCATAAGAGAAGTCCCGGGTTCGAAGTTTTTTCGGCAGTGTGCTTGAAGTTCGGGATACACTCAGCCTCGTGGGGACAATTGGGTAGCTACTTTACTTGAGTAGCGCTACTAGCGACCAGTGGCGGCACCAGAGTAAATAGATTTGACTTTAAAGAAGGTACTAAGCGCAAACGTTGTGAAAAAGTTCTGCATCACCACAAATAATTAATGATTGATATTTAATTGAATAATAGAGCCTTTGATTTAATAGAACAATAGAGCCTGGATTCCACCAACTTTCTTTTAGTCCCTAACAGCCCGTCAGCTTAACAGCGCTGTTAAGCCTATTAACAAGTGTCGCAGGCCAATGACACAGGCAAGTGAAACGTGCGAGTGTCCTGTGTCTTAATGTGCGCGGTATAATTGAATCCAGTGGATTACAAAAACTGCTCTGCTGAACTGCGCGGCTGTGCAAGTGAACTGCGTCTCAATGTGCGCCAGACTTGACTGCTGGAGCTTTATCGTCCCGAAAGCGAAGAGAGAAGGACGACAGGATGGGACAAAGCCGACCGTTTAGAATACAATCCGCACCAAGCGGGTATCGAATCCACGACCTAGTACTAAAAAGATAGACGCGATACCCTCCATGCTAACTAGGTTTGAAGGCTCTTTCCGGTTTAAATTTTACATTGAAATTTTGGCCCTGGACTATGGAACTTAACAGGCTGTTAGCTTAACAGGCCTTCTAAGGACTGAAAAAATATTGGTGAAATCCACCCTGACTCTTTTAAGAGGGGGAAAAAAACTGGACCTCACTTCGTTTGGTTAGTTATTTGACCTACCGGAATACTTGATGAACTCAGCGGGATCAATAGCCTCATCACACAGATCGCGCAGTCTACCCACGGAGTTTGCGTACTGGTTCCGCAAATTCTCAAAGTGCTCGTCTGCGGCCTTGCTTTGCGGGTATGTCATGCGTATGCGACCCGCGTTGACTAGTTGCGGGGTGAGTGATTCAACCTGCGGTCAAATAGGAATTTTAATTGCGTTAAGCACAAATTCTTGTTACAAATGTCGTTCCCCGCTTAATACACTACGCTAAATTTTATGACCTAACTTGGACTCGAACCACTAACCTCCAGATTCAAAGTCCACCGTGCTAACAACTGCACCACTGAGGTTGGTGCACGCTGTTAAAAGCCTTACTTACCATCCATTGTTATCTCTTAGAAAAAGCCTTAAAATCTATCGGGACATAGGGGGACAAAGAATCCAAGATTGATTCTAATGATAGTATTCTATTCTATTGATTGTGATACCTACCAGTTATTGTATTCAAAATATTCAGTAATCAAATAAAGAAAGTACTGTTGAAAAAAAAAATAAATGAGAGAACTTTTTTTTAGTGGTCCCTTCATCCTTCCCCTGGTGGGCGATTGAAAGGGGGCACCTGCCGGCTTTCGCCTCAATCCCCCCCTCTTTTCTCCATCCAGTCTACTTACTTTTTTTCTTCTTCTGCTTCTTATTCTTCTTTTCAAAACTTCATGTATTTATTTTTCTTAGGTACATAAGTACAAGTTAATGATTTTTTTTTTTTTTTGAAGAGGTTTGACAGAGGGAACTGTAACTGCTATGGTCTTATCGTCCCGAAATCGAAGAGAGAAGAAAGCAGAGGGAACTGTAACTGCTAGTTATCGTCCCGAAATCGAAGAGAGAAGGAAGACAGGATAGGAGAAAGCCTACGATGGGAACTGTAACTGCTATGGTCTTATCGTCCCGAAATCGAAGAGAGAAGGAAGACAGGATAGGAGAAAGCCAGCCAGGTTTGACAGAGGGAACTGTAACTACTATAGTCTTATCGTCCCGAAATCGAAGAGAGAAGGAAGACAGGATAGGAGAAAGCCAGCCGTTTCGAGAACGAACATTATCCCATCAGGATAAAATCCGTCCCGGGCGGGAATCGAACCCGCGGCCTAGCGCTTACAAGGCAGACGCGCCACCCGAACATTATCCCATCAGGATAAAATCCGCCCCGGGCGGGAATCGAACCCGCGGCCTAGCGCTTACAAGGCAGACGCAGGAACATTATCCCATCAGGATAAAATCCGCCCCGGGCGGGAATCGAACCCGCGGCCTAGCGCTTACAAGGCAGACACGCTACCAACTAAGCTAACTAGGCTGGCGAAAGATAATGAAAGAACTTACATACTAATTTCTCATCATGTTTAGGGGTTGGAGGAGGGAAAATATAATCCCCCATTCATTCCCTCCTTGTTACTATGTATTGTCTCGAGGATATTTACCTGGCCTGCAGCCGACACCAGGGCTTCGGCCAGCTTCTTGTTGCCGCCACCCCGGGGCTTCGGCCCGCCTTCTGTTTCCCGCCAGGGCCGCCGGCCGCCACCATTCGGCCTGTCTTGGCGGCCCGCTTAGACCACTCGGACAAGTTGTTGGCCTTCTCGGTGAAGTTGGCCTCTCTCCCGGGTGTGTCTGAAACAAGAATAAAACTACCGTTATTTTTATTTATTTATTTTTTTTTTCTTTTCATAGGTGTACACATGTACATTATTAAGAAGAAAAAAATAATAATCTTGTGGATTGTTCAAATTGTTTTCGAGTCCCTTCTCTATTGACCGTTTGACTTTCTTTATTATACCCAATCTTCTTCGTGAACTTCGCCTTTTCCCGCTCAAGCAGGGGCAACGTTTTTCGTCAGTCTCTTCAAAGTCGCTCGGCTCTAAAATCTGGTTTAGATTTGTTACGGTGTGCTATGTCTCACCATCTTTTAGGTAAAATTTGGCTTCTCGCTACGAAAACTCGTTCTTTATTTTTTTTTTTTTTTTTTTTTCGTCGAAATAACTTACCTTCAGGGGCGAGCACAGCTTCCGTGAACTGTTTGAGCGGAGTTGCAATATCCACAAAGTCCTCTACGACACGATTCACCACCGCGTTCTGAATACGATCCTTGAGTTCCGACAATTTGGACGACAGGAGACGAGCGATCTCCTGAGCCTGAGGCGAACTACCTTGGCCTGAACGACACAGATCGCTTAGCTGCCGCGAGAGACGGTCCACTTCGTCACACAGGGAGAGGATTTCGGCCCGCTGTACACCGGGTAAACCCTCGGCAACCTGTAAAGAGAAAATTGAATTTCTGAGGGAACGATGTGAATTTTAAGTTTTAGCTTTTGCCATCCTAGTTAGCTTGGTAGCGCGTCTGCCCTGTAAGCGCTAGGCTGCGGGTTCGATTTACACCCGGGGCAGATTTTATCCTGATGGGATAATGTTCGTTCTCAGAACGGCTGGCTTTCCTCCTATCCTGTCCTCCTATTCTCTTCGACTTCGGGAATCGGGACGATAAGACCTTACTAAGTTACGACCCTTACTAAGACCTTACGATTTATGCCCTCAAAATATATCCTCCACACAAAGGTATAGTATCAGATAAAGGAATTAGTGCAGCAGAGAGCAGTGATGCAGCTTGAAATAAAAAGAGCTTCAATCCAAAACGGAAAAAATCTCTTTACCTTTCTATCATCCTTCAGCAAATAAAAAAGCAGCACAAAGCAAACAATGTAAAAAAAAGTGTGTTAAGTAATACAAAATATAAGAATAAATTAGATAATGCAATAAATTTCTGAAATAAAGTGCGCGAAGAAACATAAATTTTTCACAGGTAAGTAACTTCAATTTTCTTATCCGCACTATAGTCATTTTCTTTGATCTTTAAATTATCCTTCCTCCCTTGTACCTATTCTTGTCCATGCGAGACACGGCCTCCATATTTTACATAGAATTCGACCTTCGATAGAATTTTTTACCCAACTGCATAATCCTCTGTTATTTCGAACTCATGTATTATGTGCCTTTTTTTTTATAGTCGACATGGCTGAACCAATGAGATTCCGCTTTGGGTGTCCACACTTGCTCCACGGAATCTCACAATCTCATTGGTTCAGCCATGTTGACTATAAAGAAAAGTCACACAGTAAAATACTGCTTTACTCACCTTCTTTCCCTCGTCCAGTATAAGTGAAATCGCCCGCACGCCCAGCCCTGCATCATCTCGCTCAGGATGTGCTAACCAGGCCCGGGCTTGTTCCAGTCGGCCCTGGACCGTGTGTGCCGGCTGTCCCCCAGGCCCCAGCTTGCCCCTCTTATCCATGCGAGACACGGCCCCGCCTACCGCCTGGTTGAGAGAGCCCAGCTTCTCCTGGATGCTGTGCGCGAGAGACTCCGCCTGGAATCAAACGGAGGGAAGTTATAGTTAGAGATGGGCATAAAAGACAAAATTATAACAATACAGAGGTGCTCTATTAAACTGTTAGTATGAGAAACAACTTGATCTAAGCTGACAGTCTAAATAAAGCACTACTTATACTTGTAAAGAAGGGAAATAACTAATTATTGTAACGAAGTGCGTAGTGGTCAGCAGAACCTCATATCTAGAGGTTTGTAGTTCGAGTCCAAGTCTCATACAGTGTACATATTGATTGAGGAACGACTTTTCTGACTTTTCACTCCTATCTTGGCTTTTTAGCAGGAGAAATATTTCGAAGAGATGAAAAATCTGCTACCCTGGACGTTATAAGTTTGTTTCGTAGCATGAACATCTTGCAGTAAATTAGAAGGGCAAAAAGAAAATGAATAGGTCACCCTTAAAGGGAATTTAGCTAACAAAATACTCTTCCAATTACATAGGTGCTGCGTCAACATAAGAGCAACAGAAAATTACTTATTGAAAAATATTTGCAAACGAAATTTGAGAGCAATTTTTTTTTTTCAACTCTGGGAATCAAACCCAGGACCTCTGCACTCATCTTACCTGAGGTGTAGCGCCCTTCCCGTCCTGTCTAAGTTCACACAGGGCGTCCGTCATGGTCGTTATCTCCGAGCATAGCTTTCTAATAGCTATAAAATAGATAGGTACAATGTTCAATTGTTGGGAGAAATATCAGAACATAAAATGCACCAGATGATTTTAAACAGTGTGTAATTATATTTGATATTGTAATGAGTCAATTAATAACATACATGTGATGGTATGAGTCATAACTCAAGTTTAAAAATAGATTTTGATGAAATGGGCCCCACCTACACATCACTGAGCCCTTGTCCATCAAATTTCAAGATATTCTTACATTTTGCTCTATGTTTGATTAATATAAAATCCATTTCATTCTTTGAAATAAAAAACGAAAACCCTTCAAAAGAGAAGTTTCCATCTATGTAAGTATGTACCTGATAGAGCTGGTACTCCTTTCAAGAGGACCCTTTGAAAACCATTTACATGTAGTGTAGGTCTTTGATATTTTGAAGGCAAATCTAGACGTAGGTAATGAATTAATTATTAGTTAAAAAGTTACCATTTTCTTACCTGTTGGGCTACTGGTTCCAGGATACTCTCAATAGTTTTTGTATGAAACACTGGCATTTTGATAAGAGTACTCTGGACAACTTGATTCAATAATTAAATAGCAGGGATTTGATGGGGTTGAAACACTTTTAAACAACCGGTAGGTGTTTTTAAAAAGCTATTTAATCGAAAAAGAGAAGAAACATTATATATTTTTATAAAAGAAGGTAGTAAAGATAAATTATTTTTTTAACAGACGAGAAATGTCCTTCCAGCTTCCACCAACTTCTTTCAATAAAAAAATATTTTCTATTTTTCTTGCTCTCTGCTCTCTCTTTTCAGAAGACGAACTGGGAGCTGAGATATTTGCCGTCTTTTGAGTAGGTACATGCCGTCATTTTGCCCCATATGGGTGACTGTCATGTCATGTTTTCTATAACCAGAACAATGAGCTACTTATCGATCGTGTGAACGGTTCTTTACCGCAATGACGGCAACTGGTCGATACTGGACGGCAAAAATTTAATCTCATTGGTTCAGCCATGTTGACTATAAAGAAAAGTCACACAGTAAAATACTGCTTTACTCACCTTCTTTCCCTCGTCCAGTATAAGCGAAATCGCCCGCACGCCCAGCCCTGCATCATCGTACACGACGCGTGGGGACAATTGGGTAGCTACTTTACTTGAGTAGCGCTACTAGCGACCAGTGGCGGCACCAGAGTAAATAGATTTGATATAGTTTATGACTTTTGATCAAATGTACCATAGCTAGGTATTGGTTGTATATATTTTATAATGTAACAATTGATTGATCAATAAATCCGTTTCAATTTCAATAAAGATCGCTCCGGGCGGTGATAGAATCGGCGACCTAAGGCTTACAAGACGGATGCACTACCTTTCAAGTTAACTAGGCTCTTGATGAATGAATGCCTCGGTAACTTTGTGAAGGTCCATATTGATGGGGAGAGAGAGAGAGGGGAAACTCGCTCTCTCTATCGCACTACCTAGGCTCGCTCATTTGTGGAGGAATTTTTGCACGCTACCTAACCCTGGTTTTACCCCGAGCCAGACATTTTTCACGCTACCTAACGCCCAGTTTTACCTCGAGCCAATCATACGCGGTTCTCATCTTGGACTGAATGGCACTGTGAGCTTTCTTCATAACAGTCAGGTTGTCAGCATCCCATTCATCTTCATCATAAGTGGTCAGCTGCAGAACACGGATGATTTCATGCAGCTCGTCTGTCATTCTGGAAAACGAAATCCATTCAATGAAATTAATATGAAGGCAAATAAGTAGAATAGAATTATCCTGCTCGAATGAGCGAAATAAGTAGCAAAGGTTGAGTGCGAAGGGCATCCACTCGAAAAATTTTGTAGCCAAAACCAAATGTCAGCACATGTAGATCTTCATACTGCATATCAGTATAGGAGCCAGGGTCTTCACCTGGTCCAAACACCGAACGAGAATTTCACGATGTACCTGATGCGTTAGCTCTTTCTCTCGGGCGTCCACCTCGCGAGATACCTGTAACAGAGGGATGGGAAGTTGAGAAAGGTTGTGCGTGGTTGATAGATGGATGGGTGACCGCCTAGGACAAAGCGTGCTGTTTTGAAGGGCATTCAGCCTCGGAATGTCAAATGGGGAGTTTACTGACGCCCGTTGGGAGCCCTATACTTGTAAATCCCTAGCCATTTAATGTACTGTCTATTTAATTTATACATTCTTCCTATGAAGCAAAAGTTCAGTCTGATTGTCAAATATGGACAGTCGGATAATTAAAAGATCATTAAACTGCATCATAAATCAGGAAGTTAAGTGCAGATCGACTGATAATACTGAACATGAAACCAAATTTGTGCAAATGTTCTGAAACACAGACTTTTTTTTTCTTTCCTCAACTGCTAAATATTAGTGAACACAATGCCTTGTCTACCTTGGTAGACTCGGAAGCAAAACTCGAAAATTTGGACCCGAGCCCGAATTGAAAATGAACTCAAGCATGTGCTTAGAAGAGAAGGGGGGACACAAAGCAGCCCTGGTGACATATCTGAGTCATTCGAATAAACAAATACCGCGTCCTCCGGGACACTTCACTCTGATATGAAACTTGTTATGAATAAAATAAAAATACATTATTTGGAAGAAGAAAAAATCAACATAGAAGTTAAAACACACAAATCATGTTGTGTTTTTGTTTTATTCTCTTTTAGAAAAGATGAGTGTTTCATCCCGGTTTTATTTTGTACCTGTGAAACAACTGGTACATTCGACCCACAGTTTAAAAAGGTCTCCTACTTTGGTATTGGTATAAGAAGTAGGACCATCGGCTATAATTAACGCCCTATGTCACTGCGACCTGGTTAGATCTTTTGTGACTTTCCCGATGGTTATCTACTTGATTTTTTTTTTTTTTAATAATGGATTGGATTTTCTTCCAGCTCAACATTTCATGATTTACAGTCTCATGTAAACTTTAGATTGCCCTATTCTTGTACGTTTTTCTCGCATCTATACCTGCACGGAATCCCCAACATGTCTTGTCTTTCAAGACCTGTGGGATTCTTGCACGTTTTTAGCGCATCTATGCCTATTGCCTACACCGATTTTATTTGTCTTTCAACATGAAACAGTAGACCTGGGGGTCACTGACCTTGCTCAGACACGGGCTCAAATCCTTGAGAAATTGAACCAAGTCCTCCATGGACTCGATGACTTCTGCCACGGCCAAATAGTCCAGCACCTTCTTGCATTCGCGAATCATCTTTCGTACTTCGGACTCGTCAAAGCAGAGCAGCAGAGAAGAGGTACCTTGCAAGATACCACGAGATCCTTCAATCAGCTTTTTCCTGGAAAAAAAAGTGTGTGACAGTGAGTGAGAGAGAGAGAGGGAGAGAGGGAGAGAGAGAGAGGGAGATATTGTAAAAGATACTTAGGTAATCACTAGATTCACTAGTCTCTATCTCAGCCTCATCCTTTGATTCATATGTAGGTATGTATTTTCAAGATGGACAATACGTTTTTAGTCAGTCTCTTCAAAGTCGCTCGGCCCTAAAATCTGGTTTAGATTTGTTACTATGTGCTATGTGGGTGTCTCACCACCTTTTAGGTAAAATTTGGCTTCTCGCTACGAAAACTCGTTCTTTATTTCATTTTTTTTCCGTCGAAATAACTTACCTTCAGGGGCGAGCACAGCTTCCGTGAACTGTTTGAGCGGAGTGGCAATGTCCACAAAGTCCTCTACAACACGATTCACCACCGCGTTCTGAATACGATCCTTGAGTTCTGACAATTTGGACGACAGGAGACGAGCGATCTCCTGAGCCTGAGTCACCACCGCGTTCTGAATACGATCCTTGAGTTCTGACAATTTGGACGACAGGAGACGAGCGATCTCTTGAGCCTGAGGCGAACTACCTTGGCCCGAACGACACAGATCGCTTAGCTGCCGCGAGAGACGGTCCACTTCGTCACACAGGGAGAGGATTTCGGCCCGCTGTACACCGGGTAAACCCTCGGCAACCTGTGAAGAGAGAATTGAATTTTTGAGGGAACGATGTGAATTTTAAGTTTTAGCTTTTGCCATCCTAGTTAGCTTGGTAGCGCGTCTGCCCTGTAAGTGCTAGACTGCGGGTTCGATTTACGCCCGGGGCGGATTTTATCCTGATGGGATAATGTTCGTTCTCGGAACGGCTGGCTTTCTCCTATCCTGTCTTCCTATTCTCTTCGACTTCGGGAATCGGGACGATAAGACCTTACTAAGTTACGACCCTTACTCAGACCTTACGATTTATGCCCTCAAAATAGTCAAAATATATCCTCCACACAAAGGTATAGTATCAGATAAAGGAATTAGTGCAGCAGAGAGCAGTGATGCAGCTTGAAATAAAAAGAGCTTCAATCAAAAACGGAAAAAATCTCTTTACCTTTCTATCATCCTTCAGCAAATAAAAAAGCAGCACAAAGCAAATAATGTAAAAAAAGTGTGTTAATACAAAATAAAAGAATAAATTAGATAATGCAATAAATTTCTGAATTAAAGTGCTCGAAGAAACATAAATTTTTCACAGGTAACTTCAATTTTTTTATCCGCACTGTAGTCATTTTCTTTGATCTTTAAATTATCCTTCCTCCCTTGTACCTATTCTTGTCCATACCTTCGATAGAATTTTTTTACCGAACTGCATAATCCTCTGTTATTTCGAACTCAACGTGATTCGTGGTGCTGAGTTCGTCTGTGTCTTAAGTCCCATCTTCATAACACTCATCATTTTGTTTCTCTCGGGAATACCGCTTCTTGAACGATCTTCGGATCACAAGTATCGCGAGTAAGTGTCTTTTCTTCAAGAGGTTTGATAGAGGGAACTTTGATAGATTCTGACGTGACTTTGTGAAGATTCGTCATAGACTATAAGTTACTGGTGTTCTTCTTTTCAAGAGGGAACTCTAACAACGGAGGTCTTATTGTACCGAAATCACAGAGAAGGAGGACAGGATAGGAGAAAGCTGTTCCGAGAACGAACCTTATATTTAGGATAAAGATCGCCTCAGGTGGTAAGCGAACCCACGATACATGTAGCGCTTACAAGGCGTGACTTCCAATAAGCTAAGGCGGTCTCTTCTTGATCCCTTGTGTGGCGCGTTCAATTTTGTCTAGAACTATTGCACTGCTTACCTTCCAAGCTAACGAGGTTGGTGTATTACAGGAAATCTTTAGGAAAATTATGTAATACCTCCCCTCTCTCTCCCTATTCTCACTCAATATATTCACTTCTGGACGTGTTTTCTTCATTTTATATTTAAATAAATTACTTATTTACTCTACGATTTAATTTAATAAATATATTATTTTAGTTTTATATTCAAATTTAATAGTGATCAAGGCACTCGTCCGGTACACTGGAGGTCATGGTCTCAAACCCAGCCATAGCATGAAATTTTATCATCATTTATTTGAGACATTGACTACCATAACAATAGAACTCTGAGGGTTAGGTGATAGAGAATGCCTCCAATGATAACCTCACCTAGTGTTTACCTTACTGTCATGCATTTTATATTTAAATAAATTACTTATTTACTCTACGATTTAATTTAATAAATATATTATTTTAGTTTTATATTCAAATTTAATAGTGGTCAAGGCACTCGTCCGGTACACTGGAGGTCATGGTTTCAAACCCAGCCAAAACATGAAATTTTATCCTCATTTATTTGAGACATTGACTACCATAACAATAGAACTCTGAGGTTTAGGTGATAGAGAATGCCTTCAGTGTTAACCTCACCTAGTGTTTACCTTACTGTCATCTTTATCATGACTGTTCCCTATTAGTTGGCCTTATATCATTTCTTTCCTTTTGTTTTTGTATATCGTGTATGGGATCGCAGGTTCGATTCCACACATTGTCAAAAGTATGTAGGTAATTATCTTATTAGTAATTTAACGGCCCCGCCTACCGCCTGGTTGAGAGAGCCCAGCTTCTCCTGGATGCTGTGCGCGAGAGACTCCGCCTGGAATCAAACGGAGGGAAATTATAGTCAGAGATGGGCATAAAAAACAAAATTATAACAATACAGAGGTACTCATACAGTGTAGATATTGATTGAGGAACGACTTTTCTGACTTTTCACTCCTATCTTGGCTTTTTAGCAGGAGAAACATTTCGAAGAGATGAAAAATCTGCTACCCTGGACGTTATAAGTTTGTTTCGTAGCATGAATATCTTGCAGTAAATTGGAAGGGCAAAAAGAAAATGAATAGGTCACCCTTAAAGGGAATTTAGCTAACAAAATACTCTTCCTATTACATAGGTGCTGCGTCAACATAAGAGCACCAGAAAATTACTTTTTTAAAAATATTTGCAATCGAAATTTGAGAGCAATTTTTTTTCAACTCTGGGAATCAAACCCAGGACCTCTGCACTCATCTTACCTGAGGAGTAGCGCCCTTCCCGTCCTGTCTAAGTTCACACAGGGCGTCCGTCATGGTCGTTATCTCCGAGCAGAGCTTTCTAATAGCCGTCTGGTCAGGTGGAAGAGCGCGCTCAGCCACAGTCATAGCATGGTCGAGGATTTGGCGCAGGGATTTCTCCCCGAGTCCTCCACGGAGAGCGAGCGGATCCTGAAATGTTACGAACATTTGTTAACTGATTGTCACAAAAGTCTAAAAAGATGGCAGAGAAAATCGCATACTCCTATTAACCCTTATCTTGGCAGAGATTAATTCTTCTCTTAAAGGGGGATCTACCTGACATATAATCATAGTGGACCGCTTGAATGGTGACATGAAATTGAACATGAATATTGCGCTATTGACTAATTAATTTAAAGTTCATTAATTTGAACTGTACCATTTTTTTTCTTCTTCTTCTTCTTCTTCTTCTTCTTCTTCTTCTTCTTTTTTACTCTTATCCGTTTAGGATATACAAATACATTCAAGCAGACATTAAAGAACTTCCTGATGGAAAATAGCATATATTCTATTAACGAATTCTGGGAAATAGTAAGGACAAAAAGGCCATAACTATTAGTTCCTCATTATTATTATCAGGCAGTTACTACTGTCTTTATAAAATAGATAGGTACAATGTTCAATTGTTGGGAGAAATACCAGAACATAAAATGCACCAGATGATTATTTTAAACAGTGTGTAATTATATTTGATATTGTAATGAGTCAATTAATAACATACATCTTACAAGACGGATGCACTACCTTTCAAGTTAACTAGGCTCTTGATGAATGAATGCCTCGGTAACTTTGTGAAGGTCCATATTGATGGAGAGAGAGAGAGGGGAAACTCGCTCTCTCTATCGCACTACCTAGGCTCATTTGTGGAGGAGTTTTTGAACGCTACCTAACCCTGGTTTTACCCCGAGCCAGACATTTTTCACGCTATCTAACCGCAGTTTTACCTCGAGCCAGACATTTTTCACGCTACCTAACCGCAGTTTTACCTCGAGCCAGACATTTTTCATGCTACCTAACCCTGGTTTTACCACGAGCCAGACATTTTTCACGCTACCTAACCCCAGTTTTACCTCGAGCCAGACATTTTTCACGCTACCTAACCCTGGTTTTACCTCGAGCCAGACATTTTTCACGCTACCTAACCATGGTTTTACCCCGAGCCAATTGTGAAAGACATTTTTCACGCTACCTAATGGCCGGTTTTACCTCGAGCCAGACATTTTTCACGCTACCTAACCATGGTTTTACCCCGAGCCAATTGTGAAAGACATTTTTCACGCTACCTAACGCCCAGTGTTACCTCGAGCCAATCATACGCGGTTCTCATCTTGGACTGAATGGCACTGTGAGCTTTCTTCATAACAGTCAGGTTACCTGTTGGGCTACTGGTTCCAGGATACTCTCAATAGTTTTTGTATGAAACACTGGCATTTTGATAAGAGTACTCTGGACAAATTGATTCAATAATTAAATAGCAGGGATTTGATAGGGTTGAAACACTTTTAAACAACCGGTAGGTGTTTTTAAAAAGCTATTTAATCGAAAAAGAGAAGAAACATTATATTTTTAAAAAAGAAGGTAGTAAAAGATATAAATTATTTTTTTTTAACAGACGAGAAATATCCTTCCCCCAAATTCTTTCAAAGCTCAAATGAATAAAATTTAAAATATTTTCTTGCTCTCTCTTTTCAGAAGACGAACTGGGAGCTGAGAGATTTGCCGTCTTAGTAGGTACATGCCGTCATTTTGCCCCATCCCATATGGGTGACTGTCATGACGGAATAACCAGAACAATGAGCTACTTATCGATCGTGTGAACGGTTCTTAACGGCAATGACGGCATTGACGGCAGCTGGTCGATATTGGAGATTGGACGGCAAAAATTTAAATGAAAAAAATCCTAAAAAATTGATAAGATAAGAAAAAAATAAACCATGCAAATTGCAAAAAATAAGAGTAGTAAGAGACGTTCAAGTTCAAGACCTCAAGTGTTCACGCATTTCTGTTAAATGGCTAAAGATCAATCCAAAATCAGCATAAAACTTGGATCATTACCTATCAAAGTGTGTTTTTAAAAAAATGGCCATTGAAAACACTAGAATGAGTCCATGAAAATTCAAATAAAGAAAAAAAAAAAAAAAAAAAAAGAAGAATCCTACTCGAATGAGACTAAAATGTCCCTCCACCCCACCAGTCTAAACAAAGTCACGGTTGCTCGACCCTCTGCTACCTAAATCATCAAATGGCAGCTGAGAATCTCTTCACGATTTATTCACACACTAAAGATGGAAGCCATATGTGGCCCCTTTTCACCATCATTTTTGTTAGCATCAATCAGAGCATTAAATTTCTGTTGGTATCTATGGCTGATTCCTGGGTTGTTTTGTACTTGCTAGAAATAGTAAAATGGGTATCACTTTTTTTCTTCTAAAGTTCTGCAAAGGTTTGTAAAAAACGTAAAAAGAAAGGGCTTAGGTATTTGGACAGTAGAAATTCTAATAGATAGTTTATAACACGGACTTTTTCCTGGAAATAAGACATCACTGTTCATACAACTCTCTCTTACCGGGCAGTCAAATAGTTTCGGTTTTCAGCGGCCTCCTCCGCCCCCTTGCCCCCCTGGGAGATAATATGAATGTAGATCTTCATGCTGCATATCAGTATAGGAGCAAGGGTCTTCACCTGGTCCAAACACCGAACGAGAATTTCACGATGTACCTGATGCGTTAGCTCTTTCTCTCGGGCGTCCACTTCGCGAGATACCTGGAACAGAGGGATGGGAAGATTGGGAAGTTAAGAAACTTTGTGCGTGGGTGGAAGATGGATGGGTGACCGCCTAGGACGAAGCGTGCTGATGGCTGTTTCGAAGGGCATTCAGCCTCGTAATGTCAAATGAGGAGTATACTGATGCCTGTTTTTGGGGGTCCTATAATTCAAAACCTCAAGCCATCTAATGACCTGCCTAATTAATTTATACATTCTTCCTACTAAACAAAAGTTCAGCTTGATTGTCAAATATGGACAGTCGGACAGTTATAAGATCATTAAGCATCATAAATCAGGAAGTTATGTAAGTATAGATAGACTGCTAAAACTGCCATGGAACCAAATTTACTCGGAAAGCTCTGAAACACGGAGGATTTTTTTTTTTCTTTTCTTATCCTATACATGTTTCATTTTTTCTCTGAACTGCTAAATATTAGTGAACACAATGCCTTGTCTACCTTGGTAGACTCGGAAGCGAAACTCGAAAATTTGGACCCATGCCCGAATTGAGAATGAACTCAAGCATGTGCTTAGAAGAGAAGGGGGACACAAAGCAGCCCTAGTGACATATCTGAGTCATTCGAATAAACAAATACCGTGTCCTCCGGGACACTTCACTCTGATATGAAACTTGTCATGAATAAAATAAAAATACATTATTTGGAAGAAGAAAAAAATCAACATAGAAGTTAAAACACACAAATCATGCGTTTTTGTTCTATTCTCTTTTAGAAAAGATGAGTGTTTCATCCCGATTTTATTTTGTACCTGTGAAACAACTGGTACATTCGACCCACAGTTTAAAAAGGTCTCCTACTTTGGTATTGGTATAAGAAGTAGGACCATCGGCTATAATTAACGCCCTATGTCACTGCGACCTGGTTAGATCTTTTGTGACTTTCCCGATGGTTATCTACTTGATTTTTTTTTTTTTTAATAATGGATTGGATTTTCTTCCAGCTCAACATTTCATGATTTACAGTCTCATGTAAACTTTAGATTGCCCTATTCTTGTACGTTTTTCTCGCATCTATACCTGCACGGAATCCCCAACATGTCTTGTCTTTCAAGACCTGTGGGATTCTTGCACGTTTTTAGCGCATCTATGCCTATTGCCTACACCGATTTTATTTGTCTTTCAACATGAAACAGTAGACCTGGGGGTCACTGACCTTGCTCAGACACGGGCTCAAATCCTTGAGAAATTGAACCAAGTCCTCCATGGACTCGATGACTTCTGCCACGGCCAAATAGTCCAGCACCTTCTTGCATTCGCGAATCATCTTTCGTACTTCGGACTCGTCAAAGCAGAGCAGCAGAGAAGAGGTACCTTGCAAGATACCACGAGATCCTTCAATCAGCTTTTTCCTGGAAAAAAGTGTGTGACAGTGAGTGAGAGAGAAAGAGAGATTGTAAAAGATACTTAGGTAATCACTAGTCTCTATCTCAGCCTCATGCTTTGATTCATATGTAGGTATGTATTTTCAAGGTGGACAATTTTTTTCCAATGAACTGGAGAAATAAAAATTTGGAGCTGCCTCAAGCTATCCTTTTAAAAGAAATAGCAGCCAAGCCAGATTACTGCAAATTAACAGGTAAGCTGGTAAGGTTTGTTCTTGGAATGGCTGGCTTTCTCCTATCCTTTCTCTCTTGAATTTAAGGATGATAACACTGTAAATCAGGGAATGATAAGATGATCTAAGGGTGTTGTTACAGTTCCCCCTCTGAATCTTGAAGAAAAAAGAAATCAACACACAAAGTAAGCTGGTAAGGTTTGTTCTTGGAATGGCTGGCTTTCTCCTATCCTTTCTCTCTTGAATTTAAGGATGATAACACTGTAAATCAGGAAATGATAAGATGATTTAAGGGTGTTGTTACAGTTCCCCCTCTGAATCTTGAAGAAAAAAGAAATCAACACACAAAAGTATAGATAATCTCACCTAGCAGGGCCAGAGTATGGATCAGCTTTGAGCATGGCTGAGGCCTCCTCTAGGAGCTTGGAGGCCCCCTCCACACGATGCAGAGAAGAGGGCATGTCTTGTCTCAGAATGGGGTCATCACTGCTGTTGATGGTCTCCTTACCCACCTAGGACAAGAACAGTTAAGACAAAAGAGTAGTAAACATCAGAGTCATCTATCAATAATTTGACAAGGGGGAAGCAAAAATTTATTTCAACCATTTAGAGGGAATTAAAAGGACCAGTAGGTACTTGGTAATAAAAAATAATAATAAAAACAACAAAGAAGGGGTAGGTACCTAGATAGTAGGTAGGTAGAAGAAATAAACATGTGTACCATTGAGGGAGGTTAGACATTGTAAGGGATTTTGAATGAGGTACCTATCAAGAGAGTAGCAAAAGCTGTGAAGATATGCATGTGAAGTAACATCATTGAACAACTCTTCATTGCCAAATACCTAGGCTCCCCTCTTTTGTTTTTTTTTTTTTTACAAATCTTCCAAAATTCTCAAGAGGGAACAGCTCCCCTTTTTTTTTTTTTTTTTTTTTTTTTTTTTTTACAAATCTTCCAAAATTCTCAAGAGGGAACAGCTGATAGTCAGATTTTAATATAATATAGGTACTTGATAAGTTCATGTAGTGTTTGTCAGCCTTACTTTGACAAGATTGGTCACAGCACGACTGACAGCCTGCACCGGCCGTTCCAGGTCAGGCATGGCATTTCCATCTTCTGCTTCCTCATGAAGGATAACAAGTCTTGACACCTGAAACATGATAACATAAAAGTATGGAGAACATGATCAAATACCTAAAAGTAATTATTAGGAAATATTGTATTGCAAAATAACTTTCCCACAAAACATTAAATGAATAAAAAAGAAAAAAACCAGTGTCATTCAAACTACCTGATAGGTCCATAACATACACATACTTGTGTGTCAAAACAGAGAATTCATCTGATAGTAAATCTCTATAAGTAGCTAAGATTTTGCTACATACAATATTAATAGTCTATTCAAGCATAATAAAGTCAAGGGCAGAACAAGAAATGTTATCTCTAATTTATAAGTAGCTAAGATTTTGCTACATACAATATTAATAGTCTATTCAAGCATAATAAAGTCAAGGGCAGAACAAGAAATGTTATCTCTGAAGTAGCTAAGATTTTGCTACATACAATATTAATAGTCTATTCAAGCATAATAAAGTCAAGGGCAGAACAAGAAATGTTATCTCTAATATGATTTTATTGAAGTTAAGTCATCTAGGTGTAAAGAATGATGAATAACCTTATAAGGTAATGTTTACATTATAGAACTGTATCTTAAGGCCAAACATTCTACAGCAGGCAGTTACTACTGTCTTTATAAAATAGATACCTTATAAGGTAATGTTTACATTATAGAACTGTATCTTAAGGCCAAACATTCTACAGCAGGCAGTTACCTTTTAGAAAAGATGAGTGTTTCATCCCGATTTTATTTTGTACCTGTGAAACAACTGGTACATTCGACCCACAGTTTAAAAAGGTCTCCTACTTTGGTATTGGTATAAGAAGTAGGACCATCGGCTATAATTAACGCCCTATGTCACTGCGACCTGGTTAGATCTTTTGTGACTTTCCCGATGGTTATCTACTTGATTTTTTTTTTTTTTAATAATGGATTGGATTTTCTTCCAGCTCAACATTTCATGATTTACAGTCTCATGTAAACTTTAGATTGCCCTATTCTTGTACGTTTTTCTCGCATCTATACCTGCACGGAATCCCCAACATGTCTTGTCTTTCAAGACCTGTGGGATTCTTGCACGTTTTTAGCGCATCTATGCCTATTGCCTACACCGATTTTATTTGTCTTTCAACATGAAACAGTAGACCTGGGGGTCACTGACCTTGCTCAGACACGGGCTCAAATCCTTGAGAAATTGAACCAAGTCCTCCATGGACTCGATGACTTCTGCCACGGCCAAATAGTCCAGCACCTTCTTGCATTCGCGAATCATCTTTCGTACTTCGGACTCGTCAAAGCAGAGCAGCAGAGAAGAGGTACCTTGCAAGATACCACGAGATCCTTCAATCAGCTTTTTCCTGGAAAAAAGTGTGTGACAGTGAGAGAGTGAGAGAGAGAAAGAGAGAGAGAGAGAGAGAGAGAGAGAGAGAGATTGTAAAAGATACCTAGGTAATCACTAGTCTCTATCTCAGCCTCATGCTTTGATTGATATTTAGGTATGTATTTTCAAGGTGGACAATTTTTTTCCAATGAACTGGAGAAATAAAAATTTGGAGCTGCCTCAAGCTATCCTTTTAAAAGAAATAGCAGCCAAGCCAGATTACTGCAAATTAACAGGTAAGCTGGTAAGGTTCATTCTTGGAATGGCTGGCTTTCTCCTATCATGTCCTCTTTCTCTCTTGAATTTAAGGATGATAATGATAACACTGTAAATTGGGGAATGATAAGATGATTTAAGGGTGTTGTTACAGTTCCCCATATGAATCTTATGTATTTGCTGGTAAAGTAGTAAAAATAGTACTTCTTTTGTACCAATATTGAAGAAAAAAGTCGACAAAAATAGCCTACTTTGGAAAGAAAGGACTTTTAGAAAACATCTCCAGGGCGCCATAAAATTAATTAATAATACAAAATCAGCTTCTTTTGTACCAATATTGAAGAAAAAAGTCGACAAAAATAGCCTACTTTGGACAGAAGAAAGGACTTTTAGAAAACATCTCCAGGGTGCCATAAAATTAATTAATAATACAAAATCAAAAATTAATAATGCATGAAAAGTGAAATTTGTTTTGTGCACTTCTTCCCCAGGCCTTTGGAGTATGTCTCGTCATCCGAACTATTTCGGCGAGATAGTACTCTGGTGGGGCATGTTCATCATTTCTCTCAACGTGATTCGTGGTGCTGAGTTCGTCTGTGTCTTAAGTCCCATCTTCATAACACTCATCATTTTGTTTCTCTCGGGAATACCGCTTCTGGAGCGATCTTCGGATCACAAGTATCGCGAGTAAGTGTCTTTTCTTCAAGAGGTTTGATAGGGGGAACTTTGATAGATTTTGACGTGACTTTGTGAAGATTCGTCATAGACTATAAGTTACTGGTGTTCTTCTTTTCAAGAGGGAACTCTAACAACGGAGGTCTTATTGTACCGAAATCACAGAGAAGGAGGACAGGATAGGAGAAAGCTGTTCCGAGAACGAACCTTATATTTAGGATAAAGATCGCCTCAGGTGGTAAGCGAACCCATGATACATGTAGCGCTTACAAGGCGTGACTTTACCAGCTAAGCTTCTCTTCTTGATCCCTTGTGTGGCGCGTTCATTTTTGTCTAGAACTATTGCACTGCTTAGCTTCCAAGCTAACGAGGTTGGTGTATTACAGGAAATCTTTACGAAAATTATGTAATACCTCCCCTCTCTCTCCCTATTCTCACTCAATATATTCACTTCTGGACGTGTTTTCTCTCCAGCAACGCCAAGTATCAGTATTACAAGAAGTCCACCTCGCCTCTCATCCCCATCCCCCCGTCCGTGTACGTGGAGGTGCCCAAGTTTCTCAAGTTCATCCTGTGCTGCGAGTACCCCCTGTATGACTGGATGTCGGAGCACCCCACCGACCCTCCAGACGCTGCCCCGGCCTCCTAGCAATCACCCACGGGTCAGAGTAGCGCCCTGATCCGTCTCTCTCAAACACACGCGCCCGGTGTCAACTGTACCAGTGTGTAAGCAGCTTGCAAACAGAAGAGTATCAGTATTACCAGTGTGTAAGCGGCTTTGAAACATTGACACCCGTATTTATGAATAAATGAATTACAGTGTTGCCAACGCGTACCTCACGCTTAGCATGATCTTAGGTAAGACTGTGTAAGCAGCTTGCAAACAGAAGAGTATCAGTATTACCAGTGTGTAAGCGGCTTTGAAACATTGACACCCGTATTTATGAATAAATGTTTGAATAAATATGTTTTGAAAAATCCCGAGTAAAATTACAGTGTTGCCAACGCGTACCTCACGCTTAGCATGATCTTAGGTAAGACCGGTCTTACCTCTCATCGGACTTGTTTATAAATACCATTTTATTTTGAACGGGTTTAGAACGTGCTTACCTCTGAGTACGTTCTTTCCCAAGTACATTCTCAGAACGATCTGAACTGAAGAACTTGTTCATAAATACGGGTATGAGTATCAGTATTACCGGTTGTATAAAGAAGGTTGTGTTTATGTGCTGGGGGCTATACTTTGCTCCGATTTTTTTTTTTCTACCTGCCTTGGTGGTGTAGTGATCAAGACGCTCGCCTGGTAAACAGGAGGGCGTGGGTTCAATCCCATCCGAGGTATGGAATTTTTATCCTCAATAGGTAAATTTTGAGAATTTGACCACAACAATAGTAGTAGCCTACTGCTGGAGTAAAGGGACTTTTCAGTCCTATGCGACGAGCAGTATAAATAAGCACCTTTCTTTTCATATCCTAGTATACCCTAACCCAGTACATAACAACAACCTAATATATTTTCTTATACTTACATTATATCTATCTAATGGGTAGCAAATTCTAGTCTCAATATTATGTAGCTTACTAAGGTCATAGTGATAGTTGCATTGTTCGTTGCATTTATGAAAGGACGAGCAAGCACAATATTTAAGAGGTAATAAAATTACCTCTCTAATAGGTAAGTGTTTAATGTAGGTTTGTAGACCAAACTTAGCTATAATCTTTAATACTAAAACGTTACAATTTAGGGAAGTCATTCCTAATGTGGGGAAGGATAGATTATGGTCCAGCAGCGGCTGAATTTATAAATTTAAGGTTGTTAATAAATTAATCATTTACTTTTGCTCATTTTTTATGAAATGGACTTGAGCATAGTTTTGGAGAGAAAAAATCTATAATTTAATTTGTTTGTCTTTGGAACCATGCTTTTTTTTTATCAAATAACATATCTTAGTTCATATAAGTATTAAATAACTCTATAAAGTACAACCATATACATAAACACTTTCTTGGTACAATGTATTTCTTTTCTGCAATTTTAACACGCACAGTCGCAAACATTGTTTTTTTCCCTAAGTATTGAATTACTTCAATAACTCTCTCATTTGACTACAGACTACAGAGTCAAAATTATTCTTACAACTTTTGCTATTCCCATTATCACATTGGATAAAATTACGTGTACATAGTTATTCAAGCAATTAATATTATGATGTAGCTAGCGGAAAAACTAAAATCTTGAACTTTTTTTTTAGTTACCTACTGTTTTATTAGTTACCAAAACCAAAGTTGTGTCCGTTATGTGATTTTCATTTTAATTAATTATTTAAAATAATAATAATAATGAAATTGAGTATTATTACGAATTAAGTAATAGGTTGGTACTTACCCCCGAATTTAATTTTAAGTAGGTACATAGTCACTTAGGTGTATGTATGTACTTTTTTCTAGAGAAGTAGCTAGGTTGCTCCGTGCATATGTATAACCACCCTTATATACTTACCCCCGAATTTAATTTTAAGTAGGTACATAGTCACTTAGGTGTATGTATGTACTTTTTTCTAGAGAAGTAGCTAGGTTGCTCCATATAACCACCCTTATACCTAGTCATATTTTATGTCAACAGTATTATTTTTGTTCCTGGTATTTTAATTTTAATATCTCTTCTCAAAGATGTATACTGTAATACGTCACTAGTATTAAACCATTTTATTTTTAAATAAATTACTTATTTACTCTACGATTTAATTTAATAAATATATTATTTTAGTTTTATATTCAAATTTAATAGTGGTCAAGGCACTCGTCCGGTACACTGGAGGTCATGGTTTCAAACCCAGCCAAAACATGAAATTTTATCCTCATTTATTTGAGACATTGACTACCATAACAATAGAACTCTGAGGTTTAGGTGATAGAGAATGCCTTCAGTGTTAACCTCACCTAGTGTTTACCTTACTGTCATCTTTATCATGACTGTTCCCTATTAGTTGGCCTTATATCATTTCTTTCCTTTTGTTTTTGTATATCGTGTATGGGATCGCAGGTTCGATTCCACACATTGTCAAAAGTATGTAGGTAATTATCTTATTAGTAATTTATTAGGTTCTTTTTTTTCAATTCCTGAAATTTGATTTATAGTTATACTACTAGTAAAAGGTTGTTCTTTTGATCAATAAATAATACATAACATAACTTACCATTTTTTGTCCATCTCATAACACCAACGTTTTTTTTCTTCTTCTTCTTCTTCTTCTTCTTCTTCTTCTTCTTCCTCCTCTTTTTCCACTCTTTTACATTTTTGTTGATAAGATGAGTGGTAAGTGGCGGATGTAGAAAAAAAATCCTGCACCGATTTTGTCTCATCATGGATGCTAAAAAATAAGGATACAAAGTTCCGCTATTTAGGGCTATACAGGGAAAAAGCTCAAAAGAAACGTTTCTCACGACTTTACCTTTAGCCACAGAGGTCGATACTAATTAATGATGATCAAAAATGTCCGCGGCCCGGACCTCGAGAAATGTACGGCCGCTATTTAACCCGAAAACTTCGAAAAAGCTCAAGAAGTGTTCGCAATTTTCAGGCCTTTAAATTTCAGCCAAAGTCGCTCGAACTTGGGACAAAGATTCGATAAGTTAGTGTCCGCAGGACGGACTTTGAGAAATATACGGTTCAGCCGCTATTCAACCCGGAAACTTAATCGAAAAATCTCAAAAAGAGTTAGCAATTTTTAGGCCTTTAAATTTCAGCCAAAGTCGCTCGAACTTGGCGCAGAGATTCGATAAATTATGTAATATAGTAGATGTAGATCAAAAGTATATCCTTGGGCCTTGTTTCCATGATGATGATGATGTCAGCTTTCATCATCATCATGGAAACAAGGCCCAAGGATACTTTTGATCTACATCTACTATATTATTACATAATTTATCGGAAGGTACGGTACGGATGCACCCAAAATTCAAAATCCCGCCAATGGAAAAACCAACGATCGAAAAACCAACGATCGGCAAAGCCAACGATTTTTCAAAACTACTACGGTAGTCTCGGTAGCTACAAATTTCGTTGGCAGCAAATGTAAACAAAAATTACAAAACTTCGAAATCTTCACTGTATAGAAATTACCAACGAATCCTACCAACGAAACTACAAATTCGTCAGGGTGTGACAAAAGACGATGTAGCAATGTTTTTGAAAAAAATCCCTTTTTTTTCCACCATAAAAAATCCCCCGAAAATCTACCTTTTTAAAGAGTAGGGATGAAAAACAAACATTAATTGAAACTATTTTTATCCATTTCACCATCGGCGTGTGTGGTGTGCCAATGCAAGCAGGTATCCCGGATATTTTGTCTGAGTGTGGCCGATTTCTCACTCGCGAGTCGAGTAGGCGAGCGAGTCGCTGATATTCGGGTTTTCGTTCGGAAACTCTCGGTATACGGGTATACCACTATACCCCTCCCCCTCTTCAGTTCTCTTTCTTGCATCATCATCTAGTAAGAGGCAAGAGGGGAGAGGGGGGTAGTGAATCATTCAACTCGTTCAAACGAATAGTTTTTCTGACGAATAGATTTGTACTCGAATAGAAACTGTATGCTGCAATAATATGTGGCGAGTGCGCGAGTGAACTCGGGTCAGAGAACCCAATGAATAGTTTTTCCACTCGAGTGGAACAAAATAATAATCGAGTGCACTCGAGTGAAGTCAAACTCGAGTCCACTCGAGTAAAATCATTCACTCGGCCCATCACTAGTAGTCGCTTCGGTAGCTACAAATTTCGTTGGCAGCGAATGTAAACAATAAACAAAACTTCGAAACACCGCTTGCTGCAAGAATCGACGTTTTGGGGAGGATTTTCCGTTTTCCACAGTTTTCATCTCTATTGTACAGATTTTCATTCAAATCTTCAAATCTACCCCAAAAAATAATCAAAAGTGGGTTAGAGTACTTATCCAGTTACATCCTTATATCAGGAGCTAAGGTTTTCGAGGCTTATCTCACTCTTCACACGGTAAGATTGTTAGTACCTACGTTAGTTGAAGATTACCCTAGGATCTTCATTCCCATGTTAAAAGGTACTTTTTACTACTATGAAGGAATAGATGATATCCCAAATTGACTAACATAGCAGATGTGTAGGACCAAAGCGGGACTAAGAAGTCCAGGTAAATACTCTGAGCAGAAGGTAATCACAAGCTGGGATTGAACCTATGCACTCTAGTTTACCAGTCAAGTGTCTCAACGACTATGTTACTGAGGCCATGTTCTAATTTTAAATAGACATGGTATGCTCTGGGGATGTTCACAGACTATGAAAGACCTCATTTGGAAAACTTGTTATTATGTTTCAGAATTTGACACCGAACTCAACAACCATGTTGGACATACGACCAAATCACACAATTTATATCAACAATCTCAATGAGAAAGTGAAAAAAGAAGGTAAGTTGGGTTTCCCAGAAGGATTTACACCTACCTAAGTACTTTGTATTTCCAAGCTCCATGATTTCTGAATTTTGTCTGATGATTTATTCATGAGGATTCATTTACTTTATTATCTGCATAAGATTACCTACACCTACCTAAGTACTTTGTATTTACAAGCTCCATGATTTCTGAATTTTGTCTGATGATTTATTCATGAGGATTCATTTACTTTATTTTCTGCATAAGATTACAAAAATGAACATTATTTTAGCTCATACCTGTGTCACTAACTTTGTTTAATATGTCACATGACACCTACCTAAGTACTTTGTATTTACAAGCTCCATGATTTCTGAATTTTGTCTGATGATTTATTCATGAGGATTCATTTACTTTATTATTTGCATAAGATTACCTAAATGAACATTATTTTAGCTCATATCTGTGTCACTAACTTTGTTTATGTCACACACATTTCTTCAACAGATTTGAAGAAGTCCCTGTATGCAATATTCTCTCAGTTTGGACAAATCATGGACATTGTTGCCCTCAAAACATTGAAGATGCGAGGTCAAGCCTTTGTGATATTTAAAGAAATTGCTAGTGCTACCAATGCATTGAGATCCATGCAAGGGTTTCCATTCTATGATAAACCCATGGTAAGAAGTAACATATTTTCAAATTAATAATTGGATTTTATTTTCATTTTATTTTTTATGAATGTATTTTACACAGTTAATTAACTCATTAGTTCATCATGGTGATGTTGGTTTGCTTTATTGTATTACTTAATTACTATACTATTTCTTAGAATATTCAACTTTAAACTTCTGAAAAATGACAGGTATTAACCATTATTCTAAACACCTATTAAAATAATGAATCTTTCTTACAGAGAATACAGTATTCCAAAACAGACTCTGATGTGATCTCCAAAATCAAGGGCACATTTATGGAGCGACCCAAGAAAGTTAGAAAACAACCAGCCCCTGTGGAAGATCCTGCTGAAGCCAAGAAATCTAAGAAAAAGGCAGCCAAGGAGCAAGCTCGACTCATGCAAGCACAACAGCAGCAGATGCAAGCTCTATCTGTACAACAACCTCCAGTCAGCCAACCTGCACCACCTGCCCGTGAGTATAAAACACAGAATAGAATAGAATATACCCTGCTTATACTGTCAGAATGGGATTGAAAAGTCCCTTTACTCCCATAGTCTAAAACAAGGTCTTATGTATTCGGTACTGCCTTTTTACTTCTTTTATCCTATTAAAAGCAAAGTAATGTTACAATTGTTACATGCTTGTAAAGCTGTGGTACCTACTAATGCTGATTTCTTTATATATATAATAATAAAAAAAAAATCAAGGTCAACATGAAATTTGGGGGTTAAGTGATTGAGGCATCTTGAAAATTATTTTGTACTAGTTCACATATATTATATTTCCCTCCCTTTCATTTCAGCCATGGCCACTGCTGGAGTTCCAGAGCAGCCTCCAAATCAAATTCTTTTCCTCACAAATCTACCAGAAGAAACCAGTGAAATGATGCTGTCCATGTTGTTCAATCAGTAAGTTTTCTTTTGCAACTGCTTTTTTCTCCCAACTTTTCTCTCTCTCACTTGTGTTGTTTGTGCCAACCCTAAGAGGTTTGATAGAGGCAGCTGGAACAAAGGAGGTCAGGAGAAAGCCACCAATATTTTCAGAAAGAACCTTTGGTATAAAGCTTGCCCCAGGTGGGAATCAAACCCATGATCTAGCACTGACAAGGCTGGTGCTAACTATGCTGGCATATCAGTTTTTAACATTCATTCAATTATTATTATCCCTGCTTTTTAATCTACAGATTTCCTGGCTTCAAAGAAGTGCGATTGGTTCCCAACAGACATGATATTGCTTTTGTTGAGTTTGAAAATGAAATGCAATCTGCTGCTGCCAAACTTGCTCTCCATGGCTTCAAAATCACTCCCACTCATGCTATGAAGATCTCATTTGCTAAGAAGTAAAACTCTCATCCACCTTTTGATGTAAGAAATATTTCAACCCTTTTACATTTGAGTTGTAACAATTTGACACAAATGTTTTGTGTTGGACAAAATTGTGTTATTGAAAAATTCTGTAGTGTTTTGTGTCAAACAAAAATTGTGTCATTGAGAAATCCTGTGTTGTATGACTTTATAAGTGCTGCTGCCAAACTTGCTCTCCATGGCTTCAAAATCACTCCCACTCATGCTATGAAGATCTCATTTGCTAAGAAGTAAAGCTCTCATGCACCTTTTGATGTAAGAAATATTTGAACCCTTTTACATTTGAGATGTAACAATTTGACACAAATGTTTTGTGCTGGACAAAATTGTGTTATTGAAAAATTCTGTAGTGTTTTGTGTCAGACAAAAATTGTGTCATTGAGAAATCCTGTATTGTATGACTTCATAATTTTATGGAGGATAAAAGCATACTACTAGGTACAATATGTACAAATTTATTATTTATTAAAATTAATTTTTAATAAAACTCACATATGTACATACCCCATTTATTACACTGATGAGCAACACGTGTGTCATTGAGAAATCCTGTATTGTATGACTTCATAATTTTATGGAGGATAAAAGCATACTACTAGGTACAATATGTACAAATTTATCATTTATTAAAATTAATTTTTAATAAAACTCATGTACATACCCCATTTATTACACTGATGAGCAACACATGTGTATTTTACTTTTCATTCTAATAGAATCTGCTAATTATACCTTAGCTCTTAACAAATTCTATTATAACTCTCAAAAGGTTCATCTGATTTTGATATTTGGTACAAAATAAACAAACAAAAACAATGTAATGTTAACACAAAAACATGTTCACTTTATTTTTTCATACAAAATAATTTTTTCATCATTTAGTTTATGTCTATCATTGAACATGTCATTGTCACTAAACCTCATGTTATCCCAAAGCCTTTCATTTTTTGGAATACCTAGCCTTGTTAACAGTTTATCAGATCATTGAACATGTCATTGTCACTAAACCTCATGTTATCCCAAAGCCTTTCATTTGTTGGAATACCTAGCCTTGTTAACAGTTTATCAGCTAATTTAGGTACAATGGGTTGTAATCCTATACCACATATCCTAAGAACTTCAAATGTTACTCCTAAAACTAAATTCAACTCTTCAATTTTGTTTTCTTTCCTGAGTGTCCAGGGCTTGGTTGTATCAATAAATTTATTGGCTAAGTGTAACACTAATATAATGCTATCTACACCTTTATAGAAATTGAACTCACTGTAATGTAGTTTTACATCTTCATGTAATGTCTGACAGTTCTCTATCAGTTCAGTTAGTACTGGTTCTTTGGTGAACATCACCTCATAGCATTCTCTGTTTACAAGAGGATTTACATTATCTGGATTGATAGATTTTGACAGACACCTGTTCAACAAATTTCCCAAGGTATTGGCCAGCTCTGCATTCAAAATATTTTTTGCCTTAGTTTCACTATAGTTGGAATCACTGTGGTTTGTCCCTTCCCTCAACAAAAAGTATCTCAAGCCACAAGATGTGAAGTCTGATAGTTTACTCATAGGATCCACAACATTACCAACTGATTTGGACATTTTCACACCATCCACTGTCCAATGAGAATGCACCAAGAAAGACTTGGGAGGTTCTAATCCAGCAGCTATTAGGAATGCAGGCCAGTAAATGCCATGGAATTTCAAAATATCTTTACCCAATATTTGAATATGAGGAGGCCATGTATGAAAATCAGGATAACCACTGACTGTTAGGTAATTCATTAGTGCATCCAGCCATACATAAATGGTTTGAGTGTCATCATCAGGTACTGGAATACCCCAATGAACTCTTGCTTTGGGTCTGGACACTGAGATATCATTTTCTATTTCAGAACACATGTTTCTCAACTGATTGTAAAATTTCTTTGGCTTTACAACATCTTCATTTTTATCTAACCAATGTGCTACATCATTTATGTAATTTGATAGTTTGAACATGTAATTTTGTTCTTCTACCCATTCAACTGGTTGGTTTGATTCAATGCTCACATACTGACCTTCATTTTTCTCATCTGGTCTAATTTGGTGTTCCAATAGAAAAGATTCTTCTGAAACACAATACCACCCCTTATATTTGTTTGGATAAATGCTGTCACAATGTACTCACCATTGTGACTGACAGGTGTCCTATGAAGAAACAGAATTATGATTACTGTATGTATGTGCTGACAGCTTTGTTCCATGAGTCTTGGGTAAGCAAACTTTTCCATGGTGTAGGTGTTTATTTTGGTAATTATTCAGAAGCCACAACAATCAAAAAGAAGCTCTTTTTTGTGTTTAACTTAACTTACTTAACCCTATTACTAGTAAAAGGTTGTTCTTTTGATCAATAAATAATACATAACATAACTTACCATTTTTTGTCCATCTCATAACACCAACGTTTTTTTCTTCTTCTTCCTCCTCCTCCTCCTCCTCCTCCTCTTTTTCCACTCTTTTACATTTGTTGATAACAGTGGTAAGTGGCGGATATAGAAAAAAAATCCTGCACCGATTTGGTCTCATCATGAATGCTAAAAAAATAAGGATACAAAGTTCCGCTATTTAGGGCTATACAGGGAAAAAGCTCAAAAGAAACAAGCGTTTCTCACGACTTTACCTTTAGCCACAGAGGTCGTTCAAATTTTGCAGATTCCATACTAAATAATGGTGATCAAAAGACACCCTCTTTTTTTTAGGTATATTTTTATTTATGTACCTGTCATTTTATTCATTTTTATCCTCTTTTCAGACCTTTGAAGAGTGGGAAAAAGAGAAAAGCACTCTGGACATGGAATACTATGAATGGAAGGACCATCCATCCTATCAGACGTACTTGAAACTGAAAGCCTATCCATCCCAAGATACAAGCAATATTGAACAAGAGATAGGTCAAGATCCTCTCACTCAGAAGTACAGCAAGGCTGTGACAGACCTATTTAACCAAGGTAATGACCTATTGACAGACCTATTTAATATTCTTAATATCATTGGCCTCAAGAAATGTACGGCCGCTATTTAACCCGAAAACTTCGAAAAAGCTCAAGAAGTGTTCGCAATTTTCAGGCCTTTAAATTTCAGCCAAAGTAGCTCGAACTTGGGACAAAGATTCGATAAGTTAGTTATGTCGATCAAAATTAGTATCCTTGGTCCTTGTTTTCAGAAGGTACGGTTCGGCCGTTATTCCGGAACAGAGTTCCGCTATTTATTTAGGGCTATACAGGGAAAAAGCTCAAAAGGATTGAGCGCTTCTCACAACTTTACCTTTAGCCACAGGTCGCTCAAATTTTGCAGACAGCTTACATAATTAATGATGATCAAAAGTGTCCGCAGGACGGACTTAAGAGAAATATACGGTTCAGCCGCTATTTAACCCGAAAACTTAATCGAAAAAGCTCGTTCGCAATTTTATTTTCAGGCCTTTAAATTTCAGCCAAAGTCGCTCGAACTTGGCGCAGAGATTCGATAAATTATGTAGTAGATGTAGATCAAAAGTATCCTTGAGCCTTGTTTCCAGAAGGTACGGGTACGGATGCGGATACACACAAAATTCAAAATCCCGCCAATAGAAAAACCAACGATCGGCAAAGCCAACGATTTTTCAAAACTACGGTAGTCGCTTCGGTAGCTACAAATTTCGTTGGCAGCAAATGTAAACAAAAATTAC
Organism: Diaphorina citri; assembly: GCF_000475195.1. Taxonomy (NCBI): domain Eukaryota; kingdom Metazoa; phylum Arthropoda; class Insecta; order Hemiptera; family Psyllidae; genus Diaphorina; species Diaphorina citri. The sequence goes on along the minus strand of NW_007378075.1, from coordinate 44,518 downwards.
AAAACTTCGAAATTTGGCCTCAAAGTGATCACTCTAAAGCTGATTGAGAGGCCAATGACAAGTGCCCACCCCATCTAAACCTGGGATAGGGCAAAGAAAAAGAAGAATGATATTTTAAATAGGTTTTATTTATTTAATATTTTTTCCCCTCCCAGTGCTATAGTCCTAAACTAAAATGGATGCGGCACATAAGGGATCAGGAATTACTGCCTAACTTCCCTCCCAATGAAATAAAAATAACTTTATGGGTCTGTATCATAGCATGTCTCTCTTTAACCATAGGTAGCCTTGCGTTCCTTTTGAACATAGTTCTGAGAAATTTTCAGGTAACAATGTTAATCACTAAAAATGTCAAATCCCTTCTGTCAAGAACACCAAGTGCATTAAAACTCTGCTCCGATTTGTATCACACAACACCTTGTTTGCACCATATCAAATTGCTGACAAGATTGAGGGTTGTGGACAACTGTGAAATCGGAAGACAGGCAATGGCAGAAGGCAAACCTCCTAGAGTCATTGCCATTTACAATCAGACCCATATTGGAACTATTGGTGATAAGGTGCTTGTGGCAATCAAAGGTGAAAAAAAGAAAGGTGAGTAGTGGAGAGAGCCATGAACTTTCAAAATTTTGGTTTCACACAAATTTTAATTTTTTGGTTTCACACAAAATTTAGGGTTATGGTTGTTCATCTCCTGTAATATTGGTCATATTAGTCATACTTTTTTTTTAAATCTGTTTTATTTAAAGAGGAGGTTAACAATTTAAGTCCTATTCCTAATCATACTTTTTGTAAAGTGTGTAATACAAAGTGTAAAACTTTCTACAAAGTATTAGCCAGAATTAAAATTTTAATCAAATCTATCAATGTCATCCTTCAACAATTGAGTATTTTATTGTTATTTATTTTCAGGTATTATAGTTGGTGTGAAGAAGCATCAAAAACCCCACATACCAAAGACAGATACCAACAATGTTGTTCTGATAGATGACAGTGGAACCCCCTTGGGCACAAGAATACATGTCCCAATACCATCAATGCTGCGTACAATTCTTAAAGAAAAAACACTGTCAAAAGGGGCTGATTATACAAAGTTACTAGCAATTGCCACTACTTTTATCTAAGACAATTGACCAAGTAGGAATGCAAATTGAAACGAGAATTAGCTAGTCTGTCAAATGTTACTAAAGGCCAGTAGCTTCCTCAAGGTTATTACAGAACACAGTAGATGGGCATGGTGTACATCACATGCTGGTGGCCGGCTGTTTTGTGGTTCTATCACCATGACCTGAATAAACTTTGACATTGCATCACATTCATAATTTTATTTTGGATGGCTCTTTCTTCTTAATGCTGTCAAAATGAGTAATATTGAATTCCTACCATTATTTGAATTTGGAGAGAAAAGAAAAAAAATAATATTAAGCCAGTGCCAGGTACATGTTAATATCCTCAAATATTTTTATCACCAAGGAATAGTATACATGAAAGTTCCATTTATGTTAGTTGATGTGTATTATTTGCTGAACAATAAAAGCATGAATGCTCAACTTTGTACATAAAAAACTGAAATTGTAGTATCTAAATAGATAGAAATATGTATGCTTAAATCAAATTTGCTGGGCATCAAGAGATGCCCTTGATAAAAGGAGACAAGTTTCCAAGTAATTTTCGAAACTCAAAAAATCATTCTGAAAAATCTGAAAATATTCTAGTGGCTCTTTTTTATACACCCTGTATAAATCAAGATTTTTTTTAAAAAAAGGCTTCACTTTCCAGACGATCAGATTTCAAAGCTTCCAACCTCCTTGAAAAGATTCGTTTACACGTGCAGCATCAAAAGTGACGGGGTCTTTTGTGGGTGACTTCCACATAACCTCAATTTTTTTAACCCTTTGATGCTTTGTTTTGATCTTCTCCGGGAGTGTCGGAGTGACTTTTCTTGTAAAAATCTTTTTTGATAAGTAATATAAGTATAAAAAAGTAAAATTGTGATCTTATCATCTTGTCAATAATTTCTGAAGATTACAATGAATATTAATTGATTGAATCATTTCATATTAATCTTCATTAATCCTAGTCATAATCAGTCTCAGTCTGTCAGTACAACCAGGCTAGGAGATACACAAATGTGTTCGTAGATCAGTGTAACACCAATCCATATTATTTTACTTTTGTAGTACTTTAAACAGCATCAACAATATCAGCATGAATGTCTCCAAGCTCCTGAAATTCTCCAGATGCAGTCCTTTGCAAATTTTAGGGTTATGGTTGTTCATCTCCTGTAATATTGGTCATATTATAGTCATACTTTTTTTTTTTAATCTGTTTTATTTAAAGAGGAGGTTAACAATTTAAGTCCTTTCCTAATCATACTTTTTGTAAAGTGTGTAATACAAAGTGTAAAACTTCCTACAAAGTATTAGCCAGAATTAAAATTTTAATCAAATCTATCAATGTCATTCTTCAACAATTGAGGAATTTATTGTTATTTATTTTCAGGTATTATAGTTGGTGTGAAGAAGCATCAAAAACCTCACATACCAAAGACAGATACTATGTGTTCGTAGATCAGTGTAACACCAATCCATATTATTTTACTTTTGTAGTACTTTAAACAGCATCAACAATATCAGCATGAATGTCGCAAAGCTCCTGAAATTCTCCAGATGCAGTCCTTTGCACTTCAGTCCTAGTTATTCCCACTCTAGCTTTAGACTACAGCATGCAACTGGCACTTCTTCCAATCCTCAAGAAGCCGACAAATTTCAAGGTAAGAGATGTGCATGGGTCAGAAATTGTATATTAAGGACATTATTGCCTCTCTTTTGGAAGGGTACAACTGTTCAGGTAAAACAAAGGCACATATTGTCAAAATATGTAAAAGCCTTTCTTATACACCTAAACATTAAATTTTGGGAGGGTCCCCAAATGCCAAATTTTGGAGCATCCCCCCTCTGTCAATGTATTGAACCAGGAGGCCCCCTGGCAAAACCTTGCAGGGGGGGGGGAAGCAATTACTCCACTGGGGGTATGCAAAGCATATGGATATGATGTTAGGAAAGTACTCTTTACATTGACATTAGCTAACAACAACAACATGTCATCATTAACATAAAATCTTCATATCCAATTTGGTTTCAGTGTTTGTGTACGGTGCCACAGGGGCTGGCAAAACCCACACCATGTTGGGCAATGAGAATCACAAGGGCATCATGTATTTGACTATGGTAGATCTGTATCGACACATGGACGCTTGTCAGGACACACTGAACATTGAACTTGGTATCTCTTACCTGGAGGTGAGTCTCTTTCTTCAGTCCTTTGCACTTCAGTCCTAGTTATTTCCACTCTAGCTTTAGACTACAACATGCAACTGGCACTTCTTCCAATCCTCAAGAAGCCAACAAATTTCAAGGTAAGATGTGCATGGGTCAGAAATTGTATATGTGAAGATGAATGTTTACTGAAACACTTTCTCTTTCTTTCAGTCTCACTTTCTTCTTTCTAGACTTTTCAGTCAAATCCAATGTGTATCTACCCTTCAAAAGGAAATGTTTGTCTGCCAGAATACTATACTTTTTTTCCAATAGGTTTGATAGAGGGAACCTGTAACGACGGAGGTCTTATCGTCCCGAAATCGAAGAGAGAAGGAGGACAGGATATTAGAAAGCAAGCCAATCCTAAAAAAGCCTTAATATCAGCTTAGCATAAAGCTCGCCCGATGGGATTCGAAACCGTGTCTCAGCACTTACAAGACAGATGTGCTACCCTCCAAGTTAACTGAGTGGCTTTGGCGGACTTTTTTTTATATAAATAGATTGTACCTAGGAATGGCTTTTGCATTACTTCAAGGCGGCTTTTTAATAACTTGTCTTTTATTTTCTGTTGTGTTTTAGGTGTACAATGAGAATGTACAAGACTTGCTTAATCCTGAAAAGAAAGCCCTCCATCTGCGAGAAGATGCAACTCATGGTGTGGTTGTAGCTGGTATGAATTTTTTTTATCTCTTCAAGAAAAATTGGGCATAAATTGTGCATTTGTTAGAGAGAAAATGGGCAAAACTGTTAGTGGAACAACTTGTTCTAAGCTGACAGCCTAAAAATTGGGCATAAATTGTGTATTTGTTAAAGGGAAATTGGGTAAAACTGTTGGTTTAATGGAACAACTTGTTCTAATCTGACAGTCTAAATAAAGCACTACTTTAATTAAACTATTTACTTACTCCATAGTCTTCACAGACCGCGAGGGTCCTTGACTTCACTGACTTATATTCTTATACTTGTGAAAATTGCCCTTGCAAACCTGGAGACTGTTTGCCAACACTGGAGGTCTAACAATGGGTGAATTAGAGAGCCTATCTTGTATTTTGAGAGAGAAATTTCCCATCGTGAAGTATACAATTTCTCTGGGAGGTTATAGTGTTGGATCTAATTTGATCTTCAAAGTATTTATATCTCTTCAAGAAAAATTGGGCATAAATTGTGCATTTGTTAGAGAGAAAATGGGCAAAACTGTTAGTGGAACAACTTGTTCTAAGGTGACAGCCTAAAAATTGGTCAAAGTATTTAAGTCAAATTATTAGCTTCAATTTCCCGGGCAGCCCTCTCTCGACATATTTCGGAACTAGATTTGATCGTTCTCGGAACAGGTGTACACTTTTGATGACAGCTGGATTTTCTCCTGTTCTGAGCGTTAGTGGCATGGTATACAAACGTGATTCTCTTTTCAGGTATGAAAGTAGAAGTGATTCACAATGCTGATCAATTGTTCGAGTTACTCAAGAAAGGAAATGACAATCGTACTCAACATCCCACAGATGCCAATGCTGAGTCTTCCAGATCTCATGCGGTCTTTCAGGTAAAACCTGGTCTCCCCTACGCATTTAGAAATGTATTTCTGGGTTTCTTTTACGCATGTTAAAAATATGTACGCAACTAGTGTGCAACATATATTGCTACTTTCCACAATCCAAGTAACGTATGTTAATAAGGAACCTATATGAGGTGAATGAAACAGCATTGGAGTCAGTAAAAATTCGCAAAATTGAGAAATGGTTGGAAATATCCGTTTCAAGGTCACCTGAGTCTAAAAGGTAAAGTTTTGCTCAGCTGATGTTTCGGATTTAAATATTCCATTGTGCCAAAAGCAGCGAGAAATGAAGGGGGTTGAAAAAATTGTCTTTCGATTAGTACAGGAATAGGTTTCTTTCGAAAACTTGGTATTTTTGACGGCCAAATTATTTTCTTTTCAATGAGTCCGTTGTATAGGATAAACAATCATAGGAAGATAACCCTAAGGCGATCGACTCGTTAGTTGGAAAGTGTGGGTTTGAATCCTAACCTAACATGGAATCTTGTCGAGTGCCTTAGGCCAGCCACTCCCTATCAGATAGACCTGACAGGCACACCTGATCAGGTCCGGCTGTCAGGTCTACCTGATAGTGTGTGTGCTCATCATGTACCAGGTAGACCTGATTTGGTCTACCTGATAGTGAGTGCCTGGCCGTAATTATACCACTACCACGGCATGTTTAGTACGAATAGTGAAGGCAGGTGGTCTACGTCTACCTGATAGTGAGTGCCTGGCCGTAATTATACCACTACCACGGCATGTTTAGTACGAATAGTGAAGGCAGGTTACTACTATCAATTTACAAAGACCCGTTTTAATAAAATTTCTTCATTTCAGATGGATCTAATCAAATCTCGCCTGGAGTCCGAGCACAACAATGGTTTGAACAGTATGCTATGTTCTGTATTCAATAGTCACAATACTCTGCTAACCGAGGTCTCCATCAAGCTGATGAGCTACTACTCTCTGCTCAAAATCTACGGCAAAACAGATCGCGAAATGAAGGGCAATCATATGGTACGTATAGTTTAAGAAGAATTTTTCCCTTCTTTTTTAAGAGTTTTGATAGAGGAAACTAACTTGACAGGTCTTATCGTCCCGAATGAAGGAAGACAGCGCTTTCAAGGCAGGCGCGCTACCCTCAAAGTTAACTAGGCTGGCAAGCAATCCATTCGGCGTCTAACAATCTGTCTAATTCTCTTTCTTTCAGTCTCACTTTCTTCTTTCTAGACTTTTCAGTCAAATCCAATGTGTATCTACCCTTCAAAAGGAAATGTTTGTCTGGCAGAATACTATACTTTTTTTCAATAGGTTTGATAGAGGGAACATGTAACGGAGGAGGTCTTATCGTCCCGAAATCGAAGAGAGAAGGAGGACAGGATATTAGAAAGCAAGCCAATCCTAAAAAAGCCTTAATATCGGCTTAGCATAAAGCTCGCCCGGCTTGTTAACCGAACAAAGGAAGGTCTAAGTTTTATTTCAAGGACCGACGTGCCTTGATTCAAGGAACTCAAATTTCATCGAAATCGGACTAGGCAATCGCGAGTTATAGAGGAACTTTCAAACACATACTTAAACAAATATCTAAAACAAATGCAAAACAGTCGAGTTAAAACATAGACCTCATACAGAGTTAAAGATTACGTATATCAATCTTTTATTAGACGAACTGCTCAACTAAAGTCTCCTTTTTAATTTCCCTTGGACCGCAAAGAACTTCCTCAAGGACGAAAATAATAACTCCTTCAAAGATTTTATTTAAATAAAGAACAAAAAGGTATCTCAAATCAGTCAGTTGAATCCGCGTAACATACAGCAATAATTACAGCATAATAATGAGTTAGAAAGAAATATAGCAGGTCAAACCACGTGTAACGTTGCTTAACTTAAGTGATCTATTTGCTTACATGTTTTCCTCATATTTCAGACTGAACGTAGATCCTCAGCGGAAGGAAATGAAATCCATGTACGAGCAGAAGAAACAAGTGGTGAACGAGCTGTACATTTGTCACTCTCAGAAACTGAGCATCAAGTGGCGAATACATATGAAACAGAAGATCTCATCCTATCTTAGCGCTATTGAGAAGGAACAACTAGATACGGACCTAGATGATGTTACATGTCTTAAACAGGTAAGTCTTTAGTCTTCTTCTTCTTCTTCTTCTTCTTCTTCTTCTTCTTCTTCTTCTTCTTCTTCTTCTTCTCCTTCTCTTCTTTTTCTTTGCCTTTCCTCGTATACAGACGGGGTCGGCGTTTGTCGTCAGCCTCTCAATCAGCCCTAATCAGGGTGATTGCTTTGGGCTGTCATTTGGTATTTGCTACAAATTTTACGAGTTCAGTTAGAATGTGCATGTATTGTCCGAATGTACTTCCTCGTATACAGACGGGGTCGGCGTTTGTCGTCAGCCTCTCAATCAGCCCTAATCAGGGTGATTGCTTTGGGCTGTCATTTGGTATGTGCTACAAATTTTACGAGTTCAGTTAGAATGTGCATATATTGTCCGAATGTACAATGTACATGTATGTATCTTAGCGCTATTGAGAAGGAACAACTAGATACGGACCTAGATGATGTTACATGTCTTAAACAGGTAAGTCTTTAGTCTTCTTCTTTTTCTTTGCCTTTCCCCGTGTACAGACGGGGTCGGCGTTTGTCGTCAGCCTCTCAATCAGCCCTAACTAGGGTGATTGCTTTGGGCTGTCATTTGGTATTTGCTACAAATTTTACGAGTTCAGTTAGAATGTACATGTATTGTCCGAATGTACATGTATGAATCTTACATATTCTTGAGAGAATCTAACGTCTTCCTGGCTTTCAACTTTCAACATAGCTACAAGTGTCCAAGATAAAATAAGTCTAATTAAGAAAAGTAGTTTGGCTCTTAAACATAGGTATCTGAAGGGTTTGTACATATTCTTGAGAGAATCTAACGTCTTCCTGACTTTCAACTTTCAACATAGCTACAAGTGTCCAAGATAAAATAAGTCTAATTAAGTAAAGTAGTTTGGCTCTTAAACATAGGTATCTGAAGGGTTTGTTTTTTGTATTTCAGGACGTGAAACGTATCGAAGCATCCCTATCCCAGTTTGACGGCCAAATCAAATCTCTGGACGAGAAGATGAGAACTCTCCTAGCCAAACAGTCCCAGATAAACAACAACATCAACAACTGGAAACAAAACCTCGGTACCCTGGTCTATGAGACACTCAAACCTGAAATGGACAATTATATTCTGGAGGTAATTTGTTAACCGAACAAAGGAAGGTCTAAGTTTTATTTCAAGGACCGACGTGCCTTGATTCAAGGAACTCAAATTTCATCGAAATCGGACCAGGCAATCGCGAGTTATAGAAGAACTTTCAAACGCATAAACAAATATCTAAAACAACAGTTCCCTCTGTCAAACCTGTTAAAACATAGACCTCATACAGAGTTAAAGATTACTATATCAATCTTTTATTGGACGAACTGCTCAACTAAAGTCTCCTTATTAATTTCCCTGGGACTGCAAAGAACTTCCTCGGGGACGAAAATAATAACTCCTTCAAAGACTTTATTTAAATAAAGAAAAAAGATATCACAATGCTCACATACTGACCTTCATTTTTCTCATCTGGTCTAATTTGGTGTTCCAATAGAAAAGATTCTTCTGAAACACAATACCACCCTTTATATTTGTTTGGATAAATGCTGTCACGCTGCTTCAACTTGGTCCACACAGTATTCACTGTACGGAAATGATGTTCACTTGTAGTTCTAACGTAATGAGTGTATTCTATATCATAGGTTTTGAACATTAGTTTGTATTGATCACTTATTTTATTACAAAAGTCAATAGTTTCTAATTTGTGCTTTATAGCAGCATTTTGAATTTTCAACCCATGTTCATCAGTTCCTGTAGTCAGTATTGAGCTGATTCTAGGGTTTACAAGTTTGACAAATCTGTGAGTTGCATCTGCTAGGAGAGCTGTGTACAAATGGCCAATGTGAGGAGATGCATTCACATAGAATATTGGAGTTGTAATGAAGCATGTTGATTTGAACCTCTTGAATTGTAAGAACATACTTTACCAAAATGATTATTTGGTGATGAAATTATGTGTGCCTTCCACTTTTTCAAGAGCACTTGAATAGTAATCTAAACAAACTCTGGTGTGTTTCAAACATTCAAATACTTCTTCGAGATGCAAAGGCGTAAAGCTGAAAACCTTTTTTTTCACACCAGTCACAAGAGAGGAAAATTTGAAATTTCCCTCTAAATCTAAAGTAAACTACGGTAGCCGATAATTTCGTTGGCTCGAGAGCACTTCGTTGGCATCTTCGCGCCAACTTTTGAATTTTTTAAGAAATTCGATTTTTGATTTAGACTGAAAGCTGAGAGACTGAGAGGTGTTTTCAAAATTTCCAATATTTTTTATTCTTTCTTCTAATTAGTTAATACTAAACTGTGTGGGTACCTACATTCCTTTTGAACATAGTTCTGAGAAATTTTCAGGTAACAATGTTAATCACTAAAAATGTCAAATCCCTTCTGTCAAGAACACCAAGTGCATTAAAACTCTGCTCTGATTTGTATCACACAACACCTTGTTTGCACCATATCAAATTGCTGACAAGATTGAGGGTTGTGGACAACTGTGAAATCGGAAGACAGGCAATGGCAGAAGGCAAACCTCCTAGAGTCATTGCCATTTACAATCAGACCCATATTGGAACTATTGGTGATAAGGTGCTTGTGGCAATCAAAGGTGAAAAAAAGAAAGGTGAGTAGTGGAGAGAGCCATAAACTTTCAAAATTTTGGTTTCACACAAATTTTATTTTTTAATTTTTTGGTTTCACACAAATTTTAGGGTTATGGTTGTTCATCTCCTGTAATATTGGTCATATTAGTCATACTTTTTTTTTAAATCTGTTTTATTTAAAGAGGAGGTTAACAATTTAAGTCCTTCAGCCGATTCAAGGGCTCGTCTAGTTCTATACGAGCCTGCACACTCTGGTATAGAGCTCACCTTGTAGACACGATCGATCGACAGCATATAGGTACTGAAAGTTGTCCTGAGATCAGTATTCAACAGCAAAATGGGTACCACCACCAGATCGGATCCACATGTCAAAAATTATGTACAGCTTGGCCTAAACTGGATTAAAAGAATAGAAAATTAATTTATTTGTCTTATATTTTGGATGGCTCTTTCTTCTTAATGCTGTCAAAATGAGTAATATTGAATTCCTACCATTATTTGAATTTGGAGAGAAAAGAAAAAAAATAATATTAAGCCAGTGCCAGGTACATGTTAATATCCTCAAATATTTTTATCACCAAGGAATAGTATACATGAAAGTTCCATTTATGTTAGTTGATGTGTATTATTTGCTGAACAATAAAAGCATGAATGCTCAACTTTGTACATAAAAAACTGAAATTGTAGTATCTAAATAGATAGAAATATGTATGCTTAAATCAAATTTGCTGGGCATCAAGAGATGCCCTTGATAAAAGGAGACAAGTTTCCAAGTAATTTTCGAAACTCAAAAAATCATTCTGAAAAATCTGAAAATATTCTAGTGGCTCTTTTTTATACACCCTGTATAAATCAAGATTTTTTTTAAAAAAAGGCTTCACTTTCCAGACGATCAGATTTCAAAGCTTCCAACCTCCTTGAAAAGATTCGTTTACACGTGCAGCATCAAAAGTGACGGGGTCTTTTGTGGGTGACTTCCACATAACCTCAATTTTTTTAACCCTTTGATGCTTTGTTTTGATCTTCTCCGGGAGTGTCGGAGTGACTTTTCTTGTAAAAATCTTTTTTGATAAGTAATATAAGTATAAAAAAGTAAAATTGTGATCTTATCATCTTGTCAATAATTTCTGAAGATTACAATGAATATTAATTGATTGAATCATTTCATATTAATCTTCATTAATCCTAGTCATAATCAGTCTCAGTCTGTCAGTACAACCAGGCTAGGAGATACACAAATGTGTTCGTAGATCAGTGTAACACCAATCCATATTATTTTACTTTTGTAGTACTTTAAACAGCATCAACAATATCAGCATGAATGTCGCAAAGCTCCTGAAATTCTCCAGATGCAGTCCTTTGCACTTCAGTCCTAGTTATTCCCACTCTAGCTTTAGACTACAGCATGCAACTGGCACTTCTTCCAATCCTCAAGAAGCCGACAAATTTCAAGGTAAGAGATGTGCATGGGTCAGAAATTGTATATGTGAAGATGAATGTTTACTGAAACACTCATTCAAAAATTAGTAGCTTGTGGCTGAATAGAGCATGGATGGCAAAAACCCCATCAGTAATAACCTTAGTCAGCACATGATAATGTTGAACCTCTATCAATCAAAATCTTCATCTTCAATAGTGGTCTTGAATAGAGCATGGATGGCAAAAACCCCATCAGTAATAACCTTAGTCAGCACATGATAATGTTGAACCTCTATCAATCAAAATCTTCAATAGTGGTCCATCAATGTATTTCATTTTCTCCCTGAAGACAAATAGAGATTCCTTGTTAATTACTTTGTATTTATTTTGTTACAGAGGATGAGTTCAGAGTGTTTGTCATACCAGGAAAAAATTCAGTAACAGAAAAAAGACAAGAAAGAAGGAAACTCAAGTTCAAAGCCCAACCTCCAAGGTAAATCAAGATAAAAGACTCTTGAGAACACATAAAGAAGTACCTTTTATTTTGCTGTGGCTGACATAACATAAATAGAATGTATTTTCATTCTAAAATGTAATGTTCAAATTGATTGGCACTTTCAGATATTTAAAAATGCCTGTGGATCAAGATTGGACTAGTGTATGGCCTGGTCCTCGGACATTCCACCCAGCAGTTGTACCTCTACCTCTGAGACAAGGTTATGATAAGAAGCGTGTGGCACAAGGAAAGTTTGGAAATGCAGAACTTATGAAAGTGCCCAACTTCTTACATTTGACTCCACCTGCCATTAAAAAACATTGTGATGCCATTCGGAAATTCTGTACCCCTTGGCCTCAAGGTTTGGAAACTGAGATGCAAATGGAGAAGCATTTCCCCATTACTGTCATCACATCAGACTACTGTCACTCATCTCCAACCATTAGAGATATTAAGGCTAGGATAGTCACAATAAAGGTAAGTTGGATTCCTTTCATTGCTTCAAGAGAAGATATAGATGGGAAAATCCCCATTACTGTCATCACATCAGACTACTGTCACTCATCTCCAACCATTAGAGATATTAAGGCTAGGATAGTCACAATAAAGGTAAGATCTAGATGGGAAATAGACTTTATGACCAATTTTAAAAATAATAAAACTTACTTACCTACTCATCCTAATGTTTTTCTTATTTCAGCTCAAATTGTCCACTCTGGAGCTTGATGATCATGCAAGAGACAAGTTTCTACGCTTGGTAGGAGACCGCTACAATCCTAAAACAGATGTACTCACCATTGTGACTGACAGGTGTCCTATGAAGAAACAGAATTATGATTACTGTATGTATGTGCTGACAGCTTTGTTCCATGAATCTTGGGTAAGCAAACTTTTCCATGATGTAGGTGTTTATTTTGGTAATTATTCAGAAGCCACAACAATCAAAAAGAAGCTCTTACAGCTTTGTTCCATGAGTCTTGGGTAAGCAAACTTTTCCATGGTGTAGGTGTTTATTTTGGTAATTATTCAGAAGCCACAACAATCATAAAGAAGCTCTCTTTTGTGTTTAACTTAACCCTATAATAACACTGTTCACAGCTCCTTCTTGTAGCAATTTTCCATTGATATGAGTCAGCATTTGGAAATAATCATGTACTTTGAGTTGATGTTGAGTTGACACCCTCTTTTTTTTAGGTATATTTTTATTTATGTACCTGTCATTTTATTCATTTTTATCCTCTTTTCAGACCTTTGAAGAGTGGGAAAAAGAGAAAAGCACTCTGGACATGGAATACTATGAATGGAAGGACCATCCATCCTATCAGACGTACTTGAAACTGAAAGCCTATCCATCCCAAGATACAAGCAATATTGAACAAGAGATAGGTCAAGATCCTCTCACTCAGAAGTACAGCAAGGCTGTGACAGACCTATTTAACCAAGGTAATGACCTATTGACAGACCTATTTAATATTCTTAATATCATTGGCCTCAAAGTGATCACTCTAAAGCTGATTGAGAGGCCAATGACAAGTGCCCACCCCATCTAAACCTGGGATAGGGCAAAGAAAAAGAAGAATGATATTTTAAATAGGTTTTATTTATTTAATATTTTTTCCCCTCCCAGTGCTATAGTCCTAAACTAAAATGGATGCGGCACATAAGGGATCAGGAATTACTGCCTAACTTCCCTCCCAATGAAATAAAAATAACTTTATGGGTCTGTATCATAGCATGTCTCTCTTTAACCATAGGTAGCCTTGAAGTAATGCCACACTTTGCCTGGGCAGTGTATAGCATCCCATTAAAAAAAAAAAAAAAAAAAAAGGGGGGGGTAAATGCCCCCCAAAAAAAAAAAAAAAAAAAAAAAAAAATACCTTTCTCTCATCATTTCATTTCATAAGACATAATCCTTTCCCATTGGGTGCTATATCCTATGTCAACACAAGCTTTCCTAATTTCTTGCTTGTCTTGATTTAATTTCAGGTGAAGATGTGTACACTCTAGCCAGGTATAAGGAAGCTACTCTCGAGTTACTTCTGGGACAGAAAACTTCCTAGGCTCTCCCCATGGTATTTATAGGACACTGTCAACAAATGCTTTGAGAAGAAAGTCAACACCTGATGTTTGAAGAGTAGTTCTGATGGTGTAATTGTAATGAATAAAAGAGTTCAGTCACACCCTGTATGCAGGGTTTTAGTGGTTTTAGTATCACCCTGTATGTAAATAAATAAAGAAAAAACTTGAATCATGTCTTTAATTTTAAGCCTTTAACTTGAATAGTCACAAGGAGTTGATGAGAAAAATTTCCAGAGATGTGCCTTTTTTTTATATATAGAATTCAACCCAGGACCTTCTGCATTATATATGTAAACCTATTACCACTAAACCAACCATGGTAAGAGGTATGCTGTTTTATTGTTTCATACATTTATTATTTTTAAACTTGTGGCAAGTTCTGGGCTAGAATAAATAATGTAAAGTCGGAAAAGTTAGCTCACCCATCAGATTTCTTCATTTTTTAAATACTGAGGAAACATTGTGCGATAATCCTACCAACGATAATCGATAACAAATAGGATGTGAACGCGGCTTGTTGAAGGACGCGCAGTAGTCTACTGCGCAAGTACGCTTGTTTATTATTTTGATGGGTGACTTCTATTTAGAAAAACAACGATCTCGAGCAACCAACCGTCATTTTTTTATTTGAGGAAAATTTTTTAGCTAAAAAAGACTTTTTTATCGTTCGATTTAAATGTAATTACTGCGCAAGTACGCTTGTTTATTATTTTGATGGGTGACTTCTATTTTGAAAAACAACGATCTCGAGCAACCAACCGTCATTTTTTTATTTGAGGATTTTGAGGAAAATTTTTTAGCCAAAAAAGACTTTTTTATCGTTCGATTTAAATGTAATAATTGTTTTACTTGATTTTCCCATGTTTAATTTCTTTCCCAAGTATCCATTGCGTTTATTAAGATAGATTTCAGTTTTATTAGATGTTTCGTTAGTTTGTAAGTGTGCACTAATTCTAGAGGGTAAGTATGAGGTCCTATCAGGCAGCCTGGAGCCTTCAGCTTTCTGAAGACCAACGTAAAGTTCCAATTCACTAACCAAGAGTGAATAAGAAGAGTACTGAGGGAGACATAGGCTACTTAAATTTTTCACATTTCATTCTGATTCAAAATGGCAGTGCTTCAAAGTTATGCCCCTTACACTGTGCTGATCCTGTACAAAGGACGGGTCAACCACTAGTATGTTAATGTAAGCCCAGCCCTTGGCATGAATAACAGATGAAGTTTTCATCAAGAAATACCCGGATTGTTACTAGTAGTTTATTGCACTGTAAAACTCACACAGAAAATTGACCTTAGAATCACACAGAAACTTGTATCCTTCTATCCCTTTGGTTGATATTGTGATTATTGTCCCACACAGAATGCAACCCAAGCACAAGTTTGGTGGACTTATATTAAGGTTGCTTGTAAATCTTGTAATAGGCATCCTGTTGGAAATCCTCAACAATGTTTAGTTAGGTACCTAATATCTTACCTCTGTCAAATTTAATGGTTAGTCAGCAGTCAGTCTCTCAACCAGCCAACCTAAAATTGCAAGTATCTATCAAATGTGGGACCTAATGCCAATCAAAGTTAGTATGCAGTACTTACCCTGGATTTACAATCTCTTGGTACAGTATTTCTCAATCTCTGATAATTCTTGGAGAGTGCTTTGTCATTATCTCTAAGCATCATCCGATATGTGGGACCTAATGCCAATCAAAGTTAGTATGCAGTACTTACCCTGGATTTACAATCTCTTGGTACAGTATTTCTCAATCTCTGAGAATTCTTGGAGAGTGCTTTGTCATTATCTCTAAGCATCATCCGATCTCAAGATTGGAAACCACAGCCTCTAACATGAGGTTGGAAACAAAATTGACTGATGGTTTTCTGTCAACATAATTATCCATTTGTTTCATGCCATGGGGCCTACCCTCACTATTGCACTTACCTATACTTAGCATGATAGGAGTGAAGGTACCTAAGTAGCCATCTTGGAATATGAATTCCACCAATTCCTGATTTATAGTGTTTCTTATTAATTTGTTGTTTGCAGATTAACTTTCAACAATGGTGTTGGGGAAAAGAGACATTGAGCGGGCTTTCTCGCCAAGAGTCAGCAAAGTCAGGCCAAGATCCACATCCTCTTCAAGAACCCCCGGAGAACAGTCCCACATGAAAGTTTACATTCGAGTGAGACCTCAGAGTCAGAAAGAAGAAGATGGCTGCCATAGGTAAACTTTTTTTTTTCAGAAGGCATGTTGATGGAGATGGTAATAAGTAGTGTAATGACAACACTGGAACTTGGCATTATACATACCGGAGAACAGTCCCACATGAAAGTTTACATTCGAGTGAGACCTCAGAGTCAGAAAGAAGAAGATGGCTGCCATAGGTAAACTTTTTTTTCCAGAAGGCAAGATGCCCTAAACTAGACAAATCCAGATATGACTTTATTAGTTCAAAAGGCATGTTGATGGAGATGGTAATAAGTAGGTAGTGTAATGACAACACTGGAACTTGGCATTATACATACCGTTCTACACTGAAGTTCAAGTGATCCATATCAACCATATGGTATAGATAAGTGTGTGCTTAGTTCCTTATTCTGCTTACTATAATAGTAATTTGCATGGTATCAAAGTCTCATGTTGTATTAGTAAACATCCATCTTTTGCTTTTCCATTTCAGGGAATATACATACCGTTTTACACTGAAGTTCAAGTGATCCATATCAACCATATGGTATAGATAAGTGTGTGCTTAGTTCCTTATTCTGCTTAAGATAAGTAATAGTAAGTTGCATGGTATCAAAGTCTCATGTTGTATTAGTAAACATCCATCTTTTGCTTTTCCATTTCAGGGAGATTGTCAAGATTTTAAATAGGGACACAATCATTTTTGACCCCAAACAAGATGACTCAGAATTCTTCTTCCATGGAGTCAAGCAATCATTGCGTGACATCAACAAGAAGAAAAGCAAAGAGATGGAGTTTCTTTTTGATCGTGTGTATGGACCTTCAGAGAGTAACCAAGATGTGTATGATGGAAGCACTAAGGACATTATTGCCTCTCTTTTGGAAGGGTACAACTGTTCAGGTAAAACAAAGGCACATATTGTCAAAATATGTAAAAGCCTTTCTTATACACCTAAACATTAAATTTTGGGAGGGTCCCCAAATGCCAAATTTTGGAGCATCCCCCCTCTGTCAATGTATTGAACCAGGAGGCCCCCTATCAAAACCTTGTGGGGGGGGAATTACTCCACTGGGGGTATGCAAAGTATATGAATATGATGTTAGGAAAGTACTCTTTACATTGACATTAGCTAACAACAACAACATGTCATCATTAACATAAAATCTTCATATCCAATTTGGTTTCAGTGTTTGTGTACGGTGCCACAGGGGCTGGCAAAACCCACACCATGTTGGGCAATGAGAATCACAAGGGCATCATGTATTTGACTATGGGGATTCGAAACCGTGTCTCAGCACTTACAAGACAGATGTGCTACCCTCCAAGTTAACTGAGTGGCTTTGGCGGACTTTTTTTTATATAAATAGATTGTACCTAGGAATGGCTTTTGCATTACTTCAAGGCGGATTTTTAATAACTTGTCTTTTATTTTCTGTTATGTTTTAGGTGTACAATGAGAATGTACAAGACTTGCTTAATCCTGAGAAGAAAGCCCTCCATCTGCGAGAAGATGCAACTCATGGTGTGGTTGTAGCTGGTATGAATTTTTTATGTACAAGACTTGCTTAATCCTGAGAAGAAAGCCCTCCATCTGCGAGAAGATGCAACTCATGGTGTGGTGGTAGCTGGTATGAATTTTTTTATATCTCTTCAAGAAAAATTGGGCATAAATTGTGCATTTGTTAGAGAGAAATTGGGCAAAACTGTTAGTGGAACAACTTGTTCTAAGCTGACAGCCTAAAAATTGGGCATAAATTGTGTATTTGTCAAAGGGAAATTGGGTAAAACTGTTGGTTTAATGGAACAACTTGTTCTAATCTGACAGTCTAAATACTCTAAATAAAGCACTACTTATACTTAAACTATTTAGGTACTTACTCCATAGTCTTAACAGACCGCGAGGGTCTTTGACTTCACTGACTTATATTCTTATACTTGTGAAAATTGCCCTTTCAAACCTGGAGACTGTTTGCCAACACTGGAGGTCCAACAATGGGTGAATTAGAGAGCCTATCTTGTATTTTGAGAGAGAAATTTCCCATGGTGAAGTATACAATTTCTCTGGGAGGTTATAGTGTTGGATCTAATTTGATCTTCAAAGTATTTAGTAGGTAATTAGCTGAGTAACTTAGGAACTGTATAGTGGCATGGTACTATATTTCCGATTTATAAATCGAAGGAGAGAAAAATCTGGTATGGATATCTCTAATCAGTTAGCTAGATCTGAAAACCGCCAAAATAACGCCAATCGTTGCACCGATCGTCATATTTGAGGGCTTCATACCAATTTTCAAATCTCTAGTTCATACCGTCCTTGAAATATTTCGTTTACAGACACACCGACGGACCAATTTTCATGTAAAATTCTTGTCCTCAAGTATACCAGAGGACAGAAAAGTTCTAAATAAGTTCAGTAAGTAAATAATAAATAAGTTTGACTCCAATCATCATCCAATAAAACATGTTTCAGTTGGGGTCGAGTGGATTGGAACACATCACGTGGCTTCAGGCACACTCCCTTTGTCAAGGGTCTAATTATTACCGATTTATTTATCTTTTGTTTATTCTGCCATCACCATTCGGCTACAGCTGAATTTATTTTATTTCTTCACTGCACTTTATTCTGTCCCAACAATATTGTTTCACTGCACTTCAGGTCTACGTGAAAATGCAAGACAAGGCCACCAAACAAATGAAGATGGTTAAGCTAAGCATGATAGATCTGGCAGGATCAGAAAGAGCAGCGGCCAACTCTTCCAATCAGATGAGATTCAAGGAAGGATCCAACATCAACAAGTCTCTCCTGGCGTTAGGTAAGTTTCTTCAATTAAATTGATCCCCATTCAAGGAAGGATCCAACATCAACAAGTCTCTCCTGGCGTTAGGTAAGTTTCTTCAATTAAATTGATCCCAAGGGTAAGGAAAACCTCGACCCTTGACAAAGGGAGTGTGCCTGAAGGCACGTGATGTGTTCCAATCCAGTCGACCCCAACTGAAACATGTTTTATTGGATGATGATTGGAGTCAAACTTATTTATTATTTACTTACTGAACTTATTTAGAACTTTTCTGTCCTCTGGTATACTTGAGGACAAGAATTTTACATGAAAATTCGTCCGTGGGTGTGTCTGTAAACGAAATATTTCAAGGACGGTATGAACTAAATTTATTATTTACTTACTGAACTTATTTAGAACTTTTCTGTCCTCTGGTATACTTGAGGACAAGAATTTTACATGAAAATTGGTCCGTCGGTGTGTCTGTAAACTGTAAACGAAATGTTTCAAAGACGGTATCTCCTGGCAATATTCCTTTTATTGCAATTAAATTGATCCCAAGGGTAAGGAAAACCTACACCCTTGACAAAGGGAGTGTGCCTGAAGGCACGTGATGTGTTCCAATCCAGTCGACCCCAAGTGAAACATGTTTTATTGGATCATGATTGGAGTCAAACTTATTTATTATTTACTGAACTTATTTAGAACTTTTCTGTCCTCTGGTATACTTGAGGACAAGAATTTTACATGAAAATTGGTCCGTGGGTGTGTCAGTAAACGAAATATTTCAAGGACGGTATGAACTAGAGATTTGAAAATTGGTATGAAGCCCTCAAATATGACAATCGGTGGCCAAGATCGGTGCAACGATTGGCGTTATTTTGGCGGTTTTCAGATCTAGCTAATGATTAGAGATATTTATACCAGATTTTTCTCTCCTTCGATTTATAAATCGGAAATATTAATAGCTTTTCCCCTTCTGTCACAGGCAACTGTATTAACAGTCTGGCTGACGGGTGCCGCCATGTCCCCTATCGAGATTCCAAGCTGACCCGAATCCTGAAGGACTCTCTCGGAGGTAACTGTAAGACGGTGATGATTGCTAATGAACTAGAGATTTGAAAATTGGTATGAAGCCCTCAAATATGACAATCGGTGGCCAAGATCGGTGCAACGATTGGCGTTATTTTGGCGGGTTTTCAGATCTAGCTAATGATTAGAGATATCTATACCAGATTTTTCTCTCCTTCGATTTATAAATCGGAAATATTAATAGCTTTTCCCCTTCTGCCACAGGCAACTGTATCAACAGTCTGGCTGACGGGTGCCGCCATGTCCCCTATCGAGATTCCAAGCTGACCCGAATCCTGAAGGACTCTCTAGGAGGTAACTGTAAGACGGTGATGATTGCTAACATAGCTCCTACGGCTCTCAGCTATGAAGACTCCTACAATACGCTCAAGTATGCAACCCGCGCTAAGAAGATCAAAGCCAAGGTAAGCCGGACTTTTAAATCCGGTGCTCACTTTAAACTAGAATATCTGACTGGAGGTATGTCCAAACATTGTCGGTCGTCGAAGTAAATCTGTGTGGACGTGTCAGTCGTTGTCGGCGCTAAGAAGATCAAAGCCAAGGTAAGCGGGACTTTTAAAACCGGTGCTCACTTTAAACTAGAATATCTGACTGCAGGTGTGTCCAAGCATTGTCGACCGGCCGTCGGTCGACGAGGTAAATCTGTGTGGACGTGTCAGTCGTTGTCGATTACATTTGGAGAACCGGTGCTCACTTTAAACTAGAATATCTGACTGCAGGTGTGTCCAAACGTCGGTCGACGAGGTACCTAAATCTGTGTGGACGTGTCAGTCGTCGTCGATTACCTACATTTGGACACATCTTGAGAAAATGAAATTTGCTTAAAGTTGAAGGGAAATGCGAGAAAACTTGAGATGAAAATGTAGAAAAACCTTGAAACTCTATTTCGTGTTAATATAGGGCGAGCGGCTCTTCGAACACTTCACCCTTCTATCTAATGCCTCCCCCATCCACCCTTCTTCATCCCTTCTTTCTCAAGTCTTCTTCAACCTTCCTAGGTACTTTTTTATCATTACTTATTAAGGCCGGGGGGAATGAAATTTGCTTAAAGTTGAAGGGAAATGCGAGAAAACTTGAGATGAAAATGTAGAAAAACCTTGAAACTCTATTTCGTGTTAATACAGGGCGAGCGGCTCTTCGAACACTTCACCCTTCTATCCAATGCCTCCCCCATCCACCCACCTTGTTTAGACTGCTGGGGTAAAGGGACTTTTTAGTCTCATTCGAGCAGGATAAACAAGGTATATTCTATTCTATTCTATTCTTTCTCAAGTCTTCTTCAACCTTCCTAGGTACTTTTTTATCATTACTTATTAAGGCCGGGGGCGTTTTCATCAAGAAATACCCAGATTGTTACTAGTAGTTTATTGCACTGTAAAACTCACACAGAAAATTGACCTTAGAATCACACAGAAGTATCCTTCTATCCCTTTGGTTGATATTGTGATTATTGTCCCACACAGAATGCAACCCAAGCACAAGTTTGGTGGACTTATATTAAGGTTGCTTGTAAATCTTGTAATAGGCATCCTCTTGGAAATCCTCAACAATGTTTAGTTACCTACACAATCAGATTGTTTAAACCCAGATTAAAACTCAAACGGAGTTTAAACTCACTTTGTGGCCCTGGGGATGAAACCTGTAG
Organism: Diaphorina citri; assembly: GCF_000475195.1. Classification (NCBI taxonomy): domain Eukaryota; kingdom Metazoa; phylum Arthropoda; class Insecta; order Hemiptera; family Psyllidae; genus Diaphorina; species Diaphorina citri. Next base: position 23,231 of record NW_007378075.1, on the reverse strand, counting down.
ATAGATACTTAAACCAAGTATTGGTTCTGATTTCAGCTCACAAAGAATATTGTGACGGTCGAGATGCACAATGCAGAATATAAGAAGTTCTTTGAGAATGTTCAAACCGAGAACAGTTCTGTGGGACCTAATGCCAATCAAAGTTAGTATGCAGTACTTACCCTGGATTTACAATCTCTTGGTACAGTATTTCTCAATCTCTGAGAAATCTTGGAGAGTGCTTTGTCATTATCTCTAAGCATCATCCGATCTCAAGATCGGTTTAAACTCACTTTGTGGCCCTGGGGATGAAACCTGTAGATAGATAAACCAAGTATTGGTTCTGATTTCAGCTCACAAAGAATATTTTGACGGTCGAGATGCACAATGCAGAATATAAGAAGTTCTTTGAGAATGTTCAAACCGAGAACAGTTGTCTGAAGCAAGAGAACGAGAAGTTGCTGCAGGAGATAGCGTCTCTGAAGGAGGCCATTAATCTACAGGACTTCAAGAACAACAGGTGTGTGTCTCAAAATAGATTGGACTTTACCTTGATAAGTTAGGTCTGAATAGTCTCCTATGTTCTTTGTTTTCTCAAGACGTTTGAAGGAGGAAACTGCCAAAACGGAGGTCTTATCGTTTCGAAATCTGGAGAAACTCTTTGGAGGTTGGTTAAGAAAATATTTGGTCAAATATCAGTAGGGTAGATTTTTTTTTTCAATTCCCTTTCCCTCTGTCAAACCTCTTGAAAAAAACATGAACATAGTTTTAAAGGCGAATGACTTTAGGTTCATCTTCATTAAAGCTGAAGCCAATCACGCAATATTTATTTCAAACCACGTGTAACGTTGCTTAACTTAAGTGATCTATTTGCTTACATGTTTTCCTCATATTTCAGACTGAACGTAGATCCTCAGCGGAAGGAAATGAAATCCATGTACGAGCAGAAGAAACAAGTGGTGAACGAGCTGTACATTTGTCACTCTCAGAAACTGAGCATCAAGTGGCGAATACATATGAAACAGAAGATCTCATCCTATCTTAGCGCTATTGAGAAGGAACAACTAGATACGGACCTAGATGATGTTACATGTCTTAAACAGGTAAGTCTTTAGTCTTCTTCTTCTTTTTCTTTGCCTTTCCTCGTGTACAGACGAGGTCGGCGTTTGTCGTCAGCCTCTCAATCAGTCCTAACTAGGGTGATTGCTTTGGGCTGTCAAATTGTGGCAAATACCAAACGTATTTGCCACAAATTTTACGAGTTCAGTTAGACTCAGGTAAGTCTTTATCTAAGGTAGAAAATAACTTTACCATTGCCTGTTCAACCCTTGCTCGAAGAAGATTATACCTCGGTGCTGTAATGGTCAAGCTGCTCGCCTAGTAAACAGGAGGGCGTGGGTTCAATCCCAGCTGAGGTATGAAATTTTGTCGTCAATACAATTGAAGAGTTTGAGTAGGTAGGTACTATGAAAAGTTGTAGGAACATGGCCCTTGGAAACAATTTAATTTGAAGAAACCATATATTATTTCTGAAACTGACAAAAATTTGTATGCAATTAAACAACAAGTTGAGAAAAAGTCCACGTTATTTTTGAGTTCTTGACTTAGGAAAAACTGGGTAAAACGTAGTTTGGCTTTTATTGTCCGAAGTGACAAGTAATAATATTTATTCGAGGAAAACCCCTGCTGTCATCTCTGATCCTACATTAGTAAATAGGTAAGTCCGAATGACCCAAAATGGAATAATTATTTTGAAGGGGTTTAACATCACTGTGTAACTGATTAGGTTTATAGTGACGGGGATTTTTACCAGCTATTCGACTCCAAATATTGACCTCACTCAGCCCAAGTGGGCCGTGATCCGTGAATAGCTAGCAGCACGCGATTGCCTAAATGGTCACTTATCCGGGTATCAACCACGCGAAACGTTGCTTGACTTCAGTGATCCACTAAGGAAGAAAGGGTATCTACTATCCCTAACCAGCCTAGCAAGCTGGCAGTTCCTCAAAGGGTTCTCTCTGCTTTTAAAGACCAAGTACAAGTCCTCACGATGGTTGACTGCGGTTCAGGACGAGCCAGCCAATTTAACATGGCTAGAGCTAGAGATCATCACCTCGGTGTATAGCAGATACAAAAAGACATCTTTTCTTTATTCTGCTATCGCCATTCGGCGAAAGTTAAAGCCGCTACAACAACAACATCTAGCGTTATTCTCGTCTAGCTAGAGGTGGTTTCCACTTAAACGACCGCGGTGGTTTCCATGAACAATTTGAAGATGCCATCACAATATTGCTTTGTCCGTGTTTCTAGGACGCGTCAAATATTGAGAGATCTAAATTCTTGTAGCACTAATGATCGCTCTGAGGATTATGAAGGGAAGGAACTTGATTCCCCTATATCTATGCCTAAATGGTCACTTATCCGGGTATCAACCACGCGAAACGTTGCTTGACTTCAGTGATCCACTAAGGAAGAAAGGGTATCTACTATCTAGCGTTATTCTCGTCTAGCTAGAAGTGCTTTCCACTTAAACGACCGCGGTGGTTTCCATGAACAATTTGAAGATGCCATTGCTTTGCCCGTGTTTCTAGGACGCGTCAAATATTGAGAGATCTAAATTCTTGTAGCACTAATGACCGCTCTGAGGATTATGAAGGGAAGGAACTTGATTCCCCTATATCTATACCCCAACCCCGCGCTTACGAGTCGGCCAATTTGTAAGAAAATGAGTGTTTTGTGCTTCTAAAATTGTGCTGTTTTGTATTTATACCTAGTTCTACTATTTTGCGTACTGACAGTCTTTAGATTGTTATTTGTTTTGTGCTGTGATTAGTTTGTTTTTTATATGCGTGCTTGTCAGTTTCTTTTTATTAATATCTAGAACTTTAGTTAATTTGTACTTTTATTCATTTTGTTTTTTCTCTCTATTGACCATTCTTTTACATCTTTGCTTGTCTGTGGACGGAAAAGTTTGGTCAAAATTTTCCGCCCTAGCCGAGATTTGAACCCAGCACCTCCGTGTTGAAATCGGTATGAGTGGTCTAAACCTAAACGAAACGAGAAATCTAAAGTTTAGATTCTAAACCAGTCAGCCATAAACCACTTGATTAGTCTTGAAAGAATAAGAGGTGTCTGCAATCAACTAAAGATCCAATTATTAAATAACCTGTTTATTCTTGATATATCTAATTCTTTCTCCTTCTTTTCAGGTTAAAATCAATCAACGATCGATTATACTAAGAAGTCGAATATACGTTTATACAGCTCAGGTGGTGAATGTCCACAGGCACAGGGATAATTCCATGAATTCAATTCAAGATCTCCTCGCAATGACATCTCCATGACAGAAACCTGAAATATTTATCTCGTCAGTTTTCTTTTAAGCTGACATTTTCTACATCTCCATGACAGAAACCTGAAATATTTATCTCGTCAGTTTTCTTTTAAGCTGACATTTTCTACATCTCCATGACAGAAACCTGAAATATTTATCTCGTCAGTTTTCTTTTAAGCTGACATTTTCTACATCTCCATGACAGAAACCTGAAATATTTATCTCGTCAGTTTTCTTTTAAGCTGACATTTTCTACATCTCCATGACAGAAACCTGAAATATTTATCTCGTCAATTTTCTTTTAAGATGACATTTTTTTTTATTATTATTCAGAGTGTCCATTTTTTTAAAGGTATAATTTTATAAAGCCTGGAGACAATGTCACTTAGGCTTAGTTGTAGGGGCAAACAGCTCGAAAGGATGGGTTACTCTTATACGAAGGGGCACTGCGGAATTGGCATATGACTCATATAAGTCTCAAGTAGCTTTCTATTTTTTTTTTTTCTTTAAACAATCTATTCCAAGTCTAACAATTCGATATATTATTCCAGCTGCTCGCGCTCCACTGGTAACTAGTTCCAATATGAACAAAAATAGACCCGTGGTGAAAACTCCCATTAGAACAATGAAAACAGGACTCAACAAGGAGAACATTCCAAACTCAATTGTATCCAAAATGACCGAGGTTAAAAACAAGCCGAGATTTGTACCAGGTAATTATTAGTTTCCTTTTTCTTTGCATGTCTAGGTACTGTCCTCGTACAATCGAACGGGTTAGGTGGTAGAGGACGCCTCCGGTGGCTTTAACCTCGCCTAGTGGTTCCTTCTATGCAAGTCCTAAAGTATTATTATTGTACTCGTACTTCAGCAGTAGTCTACTGCTGGAGTAAAGGGACTCTTTAGTCCTCTTTGTTCACATTAAAAAAGCAATATTATGCTCGCCTAGTGGTTCCTTCTATGCAAGTCCTAAAGTATTATTATTGTACTCGTACTTCAGCAGTAGTCTACTGCTGGAGTAAAGGGACACTTTGTTCACATTAAAAATGCAATATTATTCGTTAATACATAATACATAATTTTATTTCGCATTTTTGGACTTTAAATTATTTATGTATAAAAAAAACTAATAATAACAAATAAAAAATAAATTTCGATATTATATTAAATATACCTACAAGAGTATTATGAATTGCTTTGATTTACAATGGGTAAATGAAAAACTGGGGGCAAGTTTTGGAGAAGTGGTGAAATTAACCAGAGTTGGTTTATGTGTGTGGAATTATGGAAAATTCAAAGAAGAGATCTTCACGAAGGAAAAGGAAACATTCTAAACACAAACTGAACTTTTCTCCCCCCCCCCCATATAGGTACATATAGTGTAAAAATAGGAATTAATCGCTTAAACATGAGGAGGGGGGACTGAGTACCATCCTTAACCAACTTTGGCTAATTTAAATACCTTTGGATATTGGTTATAATTTGAGTACCTGATTTTGTTCGATATGAGAATTTCCCGACCGGCTACCCAAATTTATTGGAATTTAAACCAGCTCTTCAATTGCCCTGAAGAGGCTGAGAGAATTCCAAATTAGCCAGAGTCAAACTTACTTAAACCAAGTTTAAACTCAGGTGTGGTCCTGGCCATTAGTTTGATACACGAAAATATTGTAGTTGAATGATTGGAAGATGATATGGTAAACCAGTGGCAGGATAAGAGTTGTGAAGGGGGTGACTTTGTCAGGTCACCTGTGTAGTAGACTGCCGTGTACACTGGAAGACAAAGCAGAGAAAGGGCACAATGAGTTATTAACTTTTTGGGGTACAACGAAATATGATGAACTTTTCTTTTTTTTTTTAGGGTACTATGAGTTATAAACTTTTTTTCCTTTAAGGCGCATTAACACTAAGGACAGTAGGTCGTTCGCTAATTTTTGGAGGTTTCATAGAGGGACTAGGTCTCATGGTCCCGAAAAGAAAAGGAAGACAGGATAGAAAAAAGCCAGCCGTTCCGAGAACAAACAGAAAAGGCCTCGCATCTAAGATATAAAACGCGGCAGACGCTCTACCCCCCCAAGCTATGTTGGCTAATTTCTTGATTTATCTCGACTCGACAATGGCCTATTCTTCTCTCATTTAGTGCTCATAGTAGTCCTTTCTACCTACACCCACCTATATCCAATCCCTTAGAGCCTGTTCACACTTGTGAGTTTCACCCGATTTTTTTTTTTTTTTTTTTTTTTATTTCCCGTTTTTTTTTTTTTTTTTTTTTTTGATTGTCCTGTAGGCAATATAATTTCAATGAGCGTGTTCACACGACACGATTTTTTTCCCGGACAAATTTGAACGGGCTTTGAAGGCTATACCTACCTATGTAAAATAGAATAGGATATACCTTGTTTATCCCGCTCGAATGAGACTAAAAAGTCCCTTTACCCCAGCAGTCTAAACAACGTTTCATGTATTTTATGGGTATATTAATAGATTAATGTTATGGTGGTTACTTTGGGTGGAAAACCGGTTTAAAACGTTAAAAATCACACAGTATTCACTCTCCCCCCCCCCCCCCCCCCCCATATAGGTACATATAGTGTAAAAATAGGAATTAATCGCTTAAACATGAGGAGGGGGGACTGAGTACCATCCTTAACCAACTTTGGCTAATTTAAATACCTTTGGATATTGGTTATAATTTGAGTACCTGATTTTGTTCGATATGAGAATTTCCCGACCGGCTACCCAAATTTATTGGAATTTAAACCAGCTCTTCAATTGCCCTGAAGAGGCTGAGAGAATTCCAAATTAGCCAGAGTCAAACTTACTTAAACCAAGTTTAAACTCAGGCTGATTTTGTTCGATATGAGAATTTCCCGACCGGCTACCCAAATTTATTGGAATTTAAACCAGCTCTTCAATTGCCCTGAAGAGGCTGGGAGAATTCCAAATTAGCCAGAGTCAAACTTACTTAGACCAAGTTTAAACTCAGTTGTGGTCCTGGCCATTAGTTTGATACACGAAAATATTGTAGTTGAATGATTGGAAGATGATATGGTAAACCAGTGGCAGGATAAGAGTTGTGAAGGGGGTGACTTTGTCAGGTCACCTGTGTAGTAGACTGCCGTGTACACTGGAAGACAAAGCAGAGAAAGGGCACAATGAGTACATAGACCTACCTATGTAAAATAGAATAGGATATACCTTGTTTATCCTGCTCGAATGAGACTAAAAAGTCCCTTTACCCCAGCAGTCTAAACAAATATCATGTATTTTATGGGTATAATAACATAATAGATTAATGTTATGGTGGTTACTTTGGGTGGAAAACCGGTTTAAAACGTTAAAAACCACATCCAACCTATGTAAAATAGAATAGGATATACCTTGTTTATCCTGCTCGAATGAGACTAAAAAGTCCCTTTACCCCAGCAGTCTAAACAACGTTTCATGTATTTTATGGGTATAAGAACAGAATAGATAAATGTTATGGTGGTTACTTTGGGTGGAAAACCGGTTTAAAACGTTAAAAACCACACAGTATTCACTTACTCTCTGCCGGCCAGCTCCACAGCCTTGCTAATCACAGTCGGTATATCCACGGAGGACGGGTAATGCTGCAGGAGCTTCACTATAGACGGGAAATCTCCCGCCAGGATGTCTTCCCTCACTAGAAGGATCATGGCACAGCAGATGTGGTTGAGAAAGGAGAAGCGAAGCTCGTCCGCGATCAGGTCACCTGTGTAGTAGACTGCCGTGTACACTGGAAGACAAAGCAGAGAAAGGGCACAATGAGTTATTAACTTTTTGGGGTACAACGAAATATGATGAACTTTTCTTTTTTTTTTTAGGGTACTATGAGTTATAAACTTTTTTTCCTTTAAGGCGCATTAACACTAAGGACAGTAGGTCGTTCGCTAATTTTTGGAGGTTTCATAGAGGGACTAGGTCTCAGGTCACCTGTGTAGTAGACTGCCGTGTACACTGGAAGACAAAGCAGAGAAAGGGCACAATGAGTTATTAACTTTTTGGGGTACAATGAAATATGATGAACTTTTCTTTTTTTTTAGGGTACTATGAGTTATAAACTTTTTTTCCTTTAAGGCGCATTAACACTAAGGACAATAGGTCGTTCGCTAATTTTTGGAGGTTTCATAGAGGGACTAGGTAATCCCGCTCGAATGAGACTAAAAAGTCCCTTTACCCCAGCAGTCTAAACAACGTTTCATGTATTTTATGGGTATATTAATAGATTAATGTTATGGTGGTTACTTTGGGTGGAAAACCGGTTTAAAACGTTAAAAATCACACAGTATTCACTCACTCTCTGCCGGCCAGCTCCACAGCCTTGCTAATCACAGTCGGTATATCCACGGAGGACGGGTAATGCTGCAGGAGCTTCACTATAGACGGGAAATCTCCCGCCAGGATGTCTTCCCTCACTAGAAGGATCATGGCACAGCAGATGTGGTTGAGAAAGGAGAAGCGAAGCTCGTCCGCGAACAGGGAGTCCCAAATCCGAAGTACATCGGGAAGGGGAAACTCCTGCGAGAGTAGGAGGGTTAACCATCTGAAAAGAAGCAAAGGAATGGTTAATAAATTACTGATTTTGCAATGGACTGTTTTGCATTTTGTTTGTTTTATCCACAAGAACTATCGAACGTTTCATCCGATTTTAATCAAACTTGGCTTTGGCAAAAATGTTCAATGCAAAGGAAATTTCTTCATTAAATTTGGGGCCCGATAAGGAAAAGGGAGTCCTTTGGGGGCCCAAAGTGACTCAATAATAATACACCTAAATTACCTAAAAACAAACTAAATTTGCCTAAGAAAGGAGTCTAAGTGAGGTCTACACTGAACTTCTAATTTACGTAGATCAAAAGTGTTCGTCCGCGAACAGGGAGTCCCAAATCCGAAGTACATCGGGAAGGGGAAACTCCTGCGAGAGTAGGAGGGTTAACCATCTGAAAAGAAACAAAGGAATGGTTAATAAATTACTGATTTTGCTATGGACGATTTGCCTTGATTTTGTCTGTTTGATCCACAAGAACTATCGAACGTTTCATCCGATTTTAATGAAACTTGGCAAAAATGTTCAACACAAAGGAAATTTCTTCATTAAATCTGGGGCCCGATAGGAAACAGGGGTCCCGTAGGGGCCCAAGTGCCTCAATAATATAATAATAATACAGGTAAACCACCAAACTAAATTTGCCTAAGAAAGGAGTCTGAGTGAGGTCTACACTGAACTTCTAATTTACGTAGATAATACAGGTAAACCACCAAACTAAATTTGCCTAAGAAAGGAGTCTAAGTGAGGTCTACACTGAACTTCTAATTTACGTAGATCAAAAGTGTCCTTGGCCCCGATTTCGATAAATGTTCGGTTAAGGCCGAAAATTTGAAAAAAAAAAGAAAAAAAATGCTTCTGGTCTTCGAATTTCACACTTTTACACCAGTAATACAGGTACCTCCCACCTAAACATGATTAAACAAAAGTCTTACCTAAAGCTATAATATTGAGGATGAAGTTCAATGGCGTACAGTTTCTCCCACACTTCGAGGTCTTTCTGTTTCATGGTTTGATTGAGTTTGCTCATGAGTCGATTGATGCCGGATTCAGTTTCGTCCAAACTCTTGATGAAGAAGTCTCGGATCTCTCCCATCAGATTTGTGAACACGAAGAAGCAATCTGCTTCTGCATGCTCTGTGAATGAAAAATAACAAAATCAGGATTATTATTTTAAAGAGGATTGACAGAAAGAAGTGTAACTACTAAGGTTTTATCGTCCCGAAATAGAAGAGAAAAGGAAGACAGGATAGGAGAAAGCCAGCCGTTCCGAGAACGAACCTTATCCCTTCAGGAGAAAATTCGCCCCGGGCGGCCTAGCGCTCATAAAGCAGACGCTCTACCAACCCAGCTAACTAGGCTGGCATAGGGCATACTAGTAAGTTCTTAAACCTAAATGTCGATTGAAGTTAAGCAACGATGACCATCTGCTATCTCAAGGAATCATGTGTTGGCTTCTCCCAGCCCAACTCAGACAGGGTGAGGTTAATGTAGGGAGACGGGTGACGGGTAGCTTGTCGCCGAATAGACGGTAAAACCCCTGTCACTAAAAGCAGTGACATATTAAACTTCATAGAAAAAAATCTAATACATATCTCCATACAATGAAATGAAATCGTACTTCTAACAAAGAAATTTACCTCTATTATCTAATACAGGGTCCGTGGCGAACGTATAATAGATGGGTCCAATGATCTCATTCATCCCCTGTACATAGCCCTGGCCTGGATTCATCTTGGCGTAGAGGAACAAGAGCCGCTCTACAACTTCCCAGTGAGCTTCCCGGCCTTCTTCCAGAGGGGCATAGTCCTCAGCTGCCTTCCGAACTACCAAAGCGATCTATGGAGACAGAGCAAAAATTGGACGGTGACCATCTGCTATAAGAAATCATATGATGGCTTCTCTCAGCCCAACTCGTACTGGGTGAAGTTAATGTAAGAGACGGGTAGCTGGATGGAGGGTAAAACCCCGGCCACTAAATTTTTTAGCAGCTATACAGTGACGTTAAACTAAAAATTGGACCTTGTACTCTCTTATTATTAATTTGTATAGGTTCCCTTTAAATATTAGTAATAGAAAGTAAGAAATCCAATTTCTCTAGACAATGAAATCGTACCTCGATTCTCTAATACAGGGTCCGTGGCGAACGTATAATAGATGGGTCCAATGATCTCATTCATCCCCTGTACATATCCCTGGCCTGGGTTCATCTTGGCGTAGAGGAACAAGAGTCGCTCTACAACTTCCCAGTGAGCTTCCCGGCCTTCTTCCAGAGGGGCATAGTCTTCAGCCGCCTTACGAACTACCAGAGCGATCTATGGAGACAGAGAGAAAATCGGATGGAGTATATTAGACAAGAACTGGAAATGTACACAAAAAGCCCTAAGTGGCCGAGGTGTAAGGCAACCTTAACCTTGAGAACAGGTAATAAATACAGAAATAGAACATCTAGTGGTTTTTTGGTGACGCCTTACGAACTACCAGAGCGATCTATGGAGACAGAGAGAAAATCGGATGGAGTATATTAGACAAGAACTGGAAATGTACACAAAAAACCCTAAGTGGCCGGGGTGTAAGGCAACCTTAACCTTGAGAACTGGTAATAAGTACAGAAATAGAACATCTAGTGGTTTTTTGGTGAAATATGAATATGACGTTGAATGTACCTTATGTGCCAGTTCGCGATGGATCACTGAAGTAAAGCACCGACGCGACGTGTAGGGTTATCTGGAAGGGTGACCGAGGTATCATAATCCTGATATGGCCATTAACAAGTTAAAATAAAAAATCCGATGAAATGCCATTATTACATACCTGCTACTTATCAAATCCAATGTAGGTAATAAACGAGCATGAACAAATAAAAATCAGATGCGTAAGTAAAAACAGTGTTTTATGTACTAAAAATGATTCATGTGTGAAGCCCTTTATTTCAGTCCAAGTACATAATATGAGTAAGTAAGACCATTTTAAATTATTATGACCTGCTACTTATCAAATCCAATGTAGGTAATAAACGAGCATGAACAAATAAAAATCAGATGCGTAAGTAAAAACAGTGTTTTATGTAAAAATGATTCATGTGTGAAGGAAGCCCTTTATTTCAGTCCAAGTGCATAATATGAGTAAGTAAGACCATTTTAAATTATTATGTATATTATAAGTAAGTAAAATAAAACATCTTTTCAAATCATTCAGATTCCGATTAAATTAAGTAACAATTGAACCCACCCAATTGATGGCTGAGACATGCCCTTATATGACCCAAGTACTTGCTGTTACAAATGTAGGAATATTTGTCCATTAGGGTCACGTTTACCCCATTTGACTTTTTGGCCAGCCTGGGTAGCTTGGTTGTTAGTGTGTCTGCCTTGTAAGTAAGTGCAAGGCCGCAGGTTCGATTACCGCCCGCAGAGGATCTTTCTCCTATCCTGTCTGCCTTCTCTCCTCGATTTCGGGACGATAAGACCCTAGCAATTACAGTTCCCTCAATCAAATCTCTTCAAAAGAAGAAAAAAAACTTACTTTGGTGACTCCCAGGCCTCTTCTCTGTACATTGGCGGAGCTGAGTGTGGAATGTGTGACCCTCCGGTGCAGTCGTTTCCTGCCTCCACTGGTGACTACTGCCTTGCAAGGATACTCAGCAGCTTGCTGGAAGAACGAGATCTCTGGACACAGACGTCTGAGAACAAATATCGAGTGAAAATGGAGGTGTTTACCTATACAAGTATGTCAAACTTCTTCATCTCATATCTCTATCAAACATCTTAAAAAAAAAAAAAAAATCCGAAGACTTTAACTATTGGACTCAATAAAGTGTGAGCTCAAGTGATCACATGAGAACGACACATAAGACCCTAGCAGTCAAAGTTCCCTCTATCAAACCTCTTCAGAAAAAAAAGACTTACTTTGGTGACTCCCAGGCCTCTTCTCTGTACATTGGCGGAGCTGAGTGTGGAATGTGTGACCCTCCGGTGTAGTCGTTTCCTGCCTCCACTGGTGACTACTGCCTTGCAAGGATACTCAGCAGCTTGCTGGAAGAACGAGATCTCTGGACACAGACGTCTGTGAACAAATATTGAGCGAAAATGGAGGTGTTTACCTATACAAGTATGTCAAACTTCTTTATCTCATTATAGTCCTCTTAAGACTGACTGTTTCTCTGCTATTAACTTGAGTAAATGAATAAATAATAATAAAAAAATGTAGGTATCTCTCATTTGCGACAAAATTTATAATTTATTTATATCTACATACTTCATTAAAAATAATAGTGTACTTTTTTTTTACTTTTGTCTACCTCTCCCTTTTTCCTCACTCTCCCCTTTCTCTCTCTCTCTTTCTCTCTCCCTCCCCCTCTTTGCTTCTCTTTCTCTCTCCTCCATTTCCTTCTCCAATTGATCTTCCATAGGAAGACTGTTTTCTTGACCACAGTCTATACTTCCTGTTGAAAAATAGAAAAAAATAATAGGTTAAAAAAAAAAAAAAACATCCTTTTTTTTTTTTTTTTTTTTTTTTTTTTTTTTTTTAAGAAATATGACGTTGAATGTACCAGTTCGTGATGGATCACTGATGTTAAGCACCATCGTGTAGGTTTATCTGGACGGGCGACCGAGGTATCATAATCCTGATATGGCCATTAACAAGTTTAATTTAATGAAATGCCATTATACATACCTGCTGCTTATCAAATCCAATGTAATAAATAAGCATGAACAAATAAAAATCAGATGCGTAAGTAAAAACAGTGTTTTATGTAATGATTCATGTGTGAAGTCCTTTATTTCAAGCTGAGTACACAATATTATGTGAGGCCATTTTTCAGTATTATGTTTAAGTGAAAATAATTTTTAAATCATTCAGATTCCAATTAAATTATGTAAGCAATGAACAAATAAAAATCAGATGCGTAAGTAAAAACAGTGTTTTATGTACTAAAAATGATTCATGTGTGAAGCCCTTTATTTCAGTCCAAGTACATAATATGAGTAAGTAAGACCATTTTAAATTATTATGTATAAGTAAGTAAAATAAAACATCTTTTCAAATCATTCAGATTCCGATTAAATTAAGTAACAATTGAACCCACCCAATTGATGGCTGAGACATGCCCTTATATGACCCAAGTATTTGCTGTTACAAATGTAGGAATATTTAACCATTATGTAACGTTTACCTCACTTGACTTACATTGGCTAGCCTGGTTAGCTTGGTTGATATAAGCGCTAGGCCGCGGGTTAGATTCCCGCTCGTGGCGCATTTTATTCTGAACGGATAATGTTCGTTCTCAGAACGGCTGGCTTTCTCCTATCCTGTCTTCCTTCTCCCTTCGATTTTGGGATGATAAGACCATAGCAGTTACAGTTCCCTCTGTCAAACCTCTTGAAAAAAAAAAAAAAATAGTTCCAAATCCTAAACCTTGGTTTGCTAGGATTGGTCTAGTCCTAACATTGAAATATGTTGAATTCTTCATTCATTATCACCTATTGTTGAGTGAAAGTTATTTGACTAGTGATAGAATACCTAATGGTAGTGTTTCTATTACTTGTTCAGTGTCAATAATATATAGAGTATCCACCAGTATTTTTTATATATATATATTATTTTTTTATGTATTTTATTTTATCCATTACTTATTATTGCCTACATGAAATCAATTATTTTTAGTAATTTTTTAACTTGGTTTTATGTTAAAAAATAAATAGAAAATAAGTTGAGTTAATTTTAGTGTTTAGTCTACTTATAATTACAATTTATTTAACTTCTAAAATAAGTAGGTATTTAATAATAATGTAATATAAAACACTAACTTTGTACCATCCTTGTGTAAATTAATGTGGTGATAAGAGTAAAAAATTAAAATATGATTTGAACATTCTATTTTCTTTGATAACTCTTTATTGACAATGGAACCCTTATTCTAGATTATGTATTCAATGATTTTGCAGAGGATGAGGTAAACCAGAGGGCAGGATTGCATCTAGTAACTTGAGCTGTTTCCAGAAGACCAATATAAAATGAACAAAATCCTGCAGACTAGGAGGCACATCAAGTATGCCCTGGGTGTGGGCTCAGTCATCGGTGGCACAGGTATCCTCCTGCATAGAAACAATTATGATGTCAACTCATTGGTAGCAGTGCGTCTGGTAAGAGCAGCCAGCTGTGTGTTCAATATAGCCTACATTTATAAGAAGGCACTCTATCAGAAAGCAACTCCAGATCCTACTTCTGAAGAGTATAGCAACTTGAAATCCAAAGTTCATAAAGAAGCTGCAGAACAACTATTGGAACTGTGTAAAATGAACAAGGGTGTTTACATTAAAGTAGGACAGCACATTGGAGCTTTGGAATACTTATTGCCCAAAGAGTATGTGGAGACTATGAAAGTATTGCATAGCAAGGCTCCAATGTCTCCTATGAAAGATATACTAGCTGTTCTGAAAGAAGATTTAGGAAAAGATCCTAGTGAAATATTTGCTTCCATTGAACCAAATCCAATGGGAGCGGCATCCTTGGCCCAAGTGCATAAAGCTACATTACATGATGGTAGCACAATTGCTTTGAAAGTACAACATAGAAATGTTAGGGATAATGCTAATATCGACATCAAATGTATGGAAGCCTTAGTACATGTAGTGGCCTGGGTATTTCCAGAATTCAAATTTCTCTGGTTGGTAGATGAAACCAAAAGGAATATTTAAAAAAAAAAAAAAAAAAAAAAAAAAAAAAAAAAACACCCTGTCTTTCTCTCTCAATTTAAAGTATCTATGTAGCAGTAGGTAGGTACATAAATTAATGCAGTTTCTTTGGGTTATTATGTCACAACTTTGGTGCTCACTGCAGCACTGTAGGATTTTTCCCAATATCTCAATAATCCTAAAATCCAATGTTGACCTAAGTACCATGCTGGCACCGGTTGCTATGAGCATTTATATGTCATAGCTACTCATTTTCCTCACAAGGCTGAGTGGGCCCCGCAACAGCCAGTTACGGAACCAATCATTTGCATGATACAAATTTCTTGACCCCGCCAGGAATCAAACCCGGGTCTCCCGCGTGCAAGGCAAGCACTGTGACCACTATGCCATTGGAGGCTAACTAGGTACATAAATTATTTTATTATGATTATTTTTCAATTTTCTTACCATTGAAGCAAAGTTTCCGGAGTGTTTTGATGTCAATCAGATTTTGGCTCAGAGTATCTTCAAATGCTTTCACTCTATAAAAGAAATTAAAATGGGCATTAAACACAAAGTACCCATACCTAGGTAAGTACCAATTGATTACCTTCTAACCGTGACTCTAACTCCATGATAGATGCAAAATTAATTGAGGAAATTTCCGCCCCTTTTTTTCTAGACAACTATTCCAGCATATACTTTCATGTACAGTAGACTCGGTGACATACTTATATCTCTTAGTAGTGCTGTCAAATTTTGACTTGGTGAGGTAGAGCACTGCCCCACTCCTTTATTGTACATAATCACTGCCCAACAGTAGAGTTCCAGCTTGTAGATTATGAAATAAGAACTTCCTCTACCAGCTACTGTATCACAATATTGCCATGGGAAGTACAATTTGATGCTTTTAGGTTCCACCCATTGATTTTACTAATCTTACAAACACTCCTTAATTTGGCTACAACCATCAGTGTACATGCTTCTAGTAAAAGTTCACCTCCATAATAGGTAGCTATATCGAATAATCAAATACATCGAATAATCAAATACATGTGCTATTTTGATAAGACATTTACCTCATACGATAAGAAGACATCATGCATTATTCAAACAGCCAAATAGATAACCCACTATTTTGACTGTAATCTTGTAAAAGGAACAAAAGAAGGCTTGGAGATATTTGAACAGACAACACAGGTAACCTTACAGGAATGTGCGAGTTATGTAAACTAATATTTTAAGTGATTAAAACACTTGAAGTCACGTTAATTTAATTAATTAATTAGATTTAATTAAAAAGAACTGAAGAAAATTTTGAAATGGAGCAGATTTTGCAGATTTAAATGGAGCAGTTTAGAATGTTTAGATAAGATAAGAATTTTTCTCCGGCACTGAAAAAAGAAAACAAAAGAACCGTCTACACGATTTTTCTTTTCGCCGTTCGATCACTTCTAGGAATCTTTGATTATTTTGACATCTAAAATAAGTTATAGGGCTCAAATACTCCTAATATGTGTTATTTAGGGGCATTTGAATCATTTCATAAATAAAATTATTATAAATTTAAATTAAATTTTATTAGATTTCCTTATTTTTAAAATTTTAAAGTAGTCATTCGATTTCAATATCCACTGTTCATTTACCTCCATGATCAGTGGCGTATATCAAAATAGATATTTGATCTTTGGTGAAGTTTGGTGGGAAATTTTCAAAATTTTTGTAAAAAATCGTTCGCTGGCAAAACGGAAAAAACCACAAATTTTAACTTTTTAACTTTGAAATCCAAAAAGTCTCCTTTTAATATTGGAATTATGCTGTGATATGAGTTAAGACCTTTTAAATATCTATCAAGGTCTGAATCGTATGATTCGTATGTGGATTGAGTCCAGTATAAAGGTAAGAGATTGTTTTCTTGCTGAAACAATCTACATTCATTTCATTCATGTTTCCTCCTACTCAACCAATCTTTGACTTGCTGCCATGCCCAGCTTTTTGAGAATGTGTATCCTATAGGTTCAAATACCAAACTGTGATATGATTTAAGACTATTTAAATATCTATCAAGGTCTGAATCGTATGTGGATTGAGTCCAGTATAAAGGTAAGAGATTGTTTTCATGCTGAAACAATCTACATTCATTTCATTCATGTTTCCTCCTACTCAACCAATCTTTGACTTGCTGCCATGCCCAGCTAATCTCTGATAAACACACTATGTTCCCATCTGAAACTCAAGATAAACCTCATTCAAAATAGTGGATCCTGAATGCTGGAGTCAATCAACTTCATCATTGTACAGCCAAGCAAGTCTCCGTCAAGAAAACCATGGCTTGCTATTTTGGCTTAACTTGATTTTTCAACCTTCTTTAATGTACAATCACATAAGTACTTTCTTTTTGTGTATCCTATAGGTTCAAGTACCAAAAAACTTCATCATTGTACAGCCAAGCAAGTCTCCGTCAAGAAAACCATGGCTTGCTATTTTGGCTTAACTTGATTTTTCAACCTTCTTTATTGTACAATCACATAAGTACTTTCTTTTTGTGTATCCTATAGGTTCAAGTACCAAAAATTTCCGCATTTTATTTAAAGCTCTTCTTTTATTTTCAGACATTCAAAACCAGACAACATCTCAGACATGGCAGAAGAAAAGAAAACAATATCTTTTGGCTTCAGTAAATTGAAAGCACCATCCAAAGTGATAAAGTCTTTCGACAAAACAACCAGTTCTAAAAGTCAAGTGAATGCTGTACAATACATTGACTGTTTGGAGAATCAGTCAATCAAAGTAAAAGATGAAATCCTTGAAGAAAAGAAGGAACTAGTTATTCCTTTGAAACAAGCTAACATTACCAGAATAATCAAGAAAGAACCAGAGCTGGAAAGAGTAGAAGTAAAACAAGAATTAAATGACAATGATTCTAAAGTGGAAAATATTTCTACCAAGGTTACAGTCAAAGTAGAAGTAACAGACCAAGGAGATGCAAATTCATTGGATGCACAGGCTAGACGTGAAATATTAGAAAGCCTCAATAATCCTGATGGTGATGAAAATGAAACTAAAGTTTTTTCCCTTCCACTGACAACAAATGCTCCTAAGGAAGGAGAAAAAGAACCAACTCTGGATGACTATGAGAATATTCCTATTCAAGAATTTGGTTTGGCCATGCTACGAGGCATGGGATGGAAACCTGATGAAAACAAAAATAAAAACAAACCAATGGATGTCACATTAAGACCTAAAGGTTTAGGATTGGGTGCTGACAAAAGTGCCACACAAACTACAACCTCTGATGAAAACAAAAATAAAAACAAACCAATGGATGTCACCTTAAGACCTAAAGGTTTAGGATTGGGTGCTGACAAAAGTGCCACACAAACTACAACCTCAAAAAGTAATACAAATTGATGAAAACAAAAATAAAAACAAACCAATGGATGTCACCTTAAGACCTAAAGGTTTAGGATTGGGTGCTGACAAAAGTGCCACACAAATTACAACCTCAAAAAGTAATACAAATCCTGAAGAGGCCAAATTGGTTAAAAATTGTTGTGTTAAGATTACAGGTGGTATGTTTAAAAATAACTATGGGAAACTTGAAAGTTTCAATGAAGACTCAGGGAGAGTTGTAGTCAAGTTAGCTTTAGGTGATGAACATGTTACTGTAGTTGAATCTCTACTTCTTCGAGTAACCCAGAGTGAATATGATAAGAATAGTAGAGTTATCAACATGAATAAATATGAAGAGTACAAAGAAAAAGATGCTAAGCAGAGTAATATTGAGAAAGTAAAAGATAAATCAGAAAATAACCACAGGGGAGAACAACATGAGAAACAATACTCCAAGTATAGAAACAGTTCTGATAGTGAATATGAAGAAAAGAAAATGAAACCATATAAAACAAATGAGTTGCTAAGCAGAGTAATATTGAGAAAGTAAAAGATAAATCAGAAAATAACCACAGGGGAGAACAACATGAGAAACAATACTCCAAGTATGGAAACAGTTCTGATAGTGAATATGAAGAAAAGAAAATGAAACAATATAAAACAAATGAGCCTAGATCACAAAACAAGCATGAACAGTACAGCAAACAGGAATCTAGCAGGAGTAGAAGAGATTATCAGGAAAGGAAAAGAAAAGATAGTGACAGTGAAGAAAGACACCAAACATCTCATTCAACTAGCAAAGATAAATATGAGTTCAGGAGTCATCACAGAGAAAAAGAGTACAAATTTGTGTCTCACAAATCCAGAAGCAGACACTATTCTGACAGTGACAGTGAAGGTGATGACAGATACAAACAGAAAAGTAACAAAAAATATGACTCCAACCAGAAACACACAAGCACACAGGAAAGAAAAAAATACTCAACCAAGTCCCGTGATTCTTCATCTAGTAGCTCATCCAGTGAATATGAAAAACACAAGAAGTCTTCTAAACATGATAAACATGCCTCTAAATATGAAAACAAAAAGAAACAAAGTGACTCTAGAGAGAAGAGTAGAAAGAACAAAAAACGTCACCATTCCAGTTCAGAATCTGAAGAGAGTAGCTCTGATTCGGATTCTTCATCTAGTAGCTCATCCAGTGAATATGAAAAACACAAGAAGTCTTCTAAACATGATAAACATGCCTCTAAATATGAAAACATAAAGAAACAAAGTGACTCTAGAGAGAAGAGAAGAAAGAATAAAAAACGTCACCATTCCAGTTCAGAATCTGAAGACAGTAGCTCTGATTCAAGTGATGGAGAAAAGAGAAAGAGGCATAAGAAATCAAAGAAAAAGAAAACCTCTGATACAAGTGAAGAAGATAGCTATAAGAAAAGGAAGAAACATGGCAAGAAAAGTAAGCACTCATGAAAGGTAATGCAGCCTCGTGAGGACAACTGAGGTGCTATTTTGTTAACCCCCCAGGTCTGTGGGTTGATGTAGGCCTAAACTTTGGGCTAGGCGCTAGGGTTCTGCAAATCAACACAAGTGTAGATGCACAAAGTAAGAATAGACCCACATAGAGTTAAGTTGGGTGTAAGTTCTATTGAAAGAGGGAGCTTAGCTGTAAGTGTAAATTAACTTTGGAAAAATGGCTGACAGTTTTATCTAGTAGCTCATCCAGTGAATATGAAAAACACAAGAAGTCTTCTAAACATGATAAACATGCCTCTAAATATGAAAACAAAAAGAAAAAAAGTGACTCTGGAGAGAAGAGTAGAAAGAACAAAAAACGTCACCATTCCAGTTCAGAATCTGAAGAGAGTAGCTCTGATTCGAGTGATGAAGAAAAGAGAAAGAGGCATAAGAAATCAAAGAAAAAGAAAACCTCTGATACAAGTGAAGAAGATAGCTATAAGAAAAGGAAGAAACATGGCAAGAAAAGTAAGCACTGATGAAAGGTAATGCAGCCTCGTGAGGACAACTGAGGTGTTATTTTGTTAACTCCCCCCCCAGGTCTGTGGGTTGATGTAGGCCTAAACTTTGGGCTAGGCGCTAGGGTTCTGCAAATCAACACAAGTGTAACACTTGTGTTGAGTTTTGCTTCCCATAAGTCCCAGGTTCTAATCCTGGTAGTGGTGAACAAATTAAGGTTTATTCCCACCCTCCACAGTTACTCAAGTAGGTATTCATCTAGTGTAAATTAACTTTGAAAAAATGGCTGACAGTTTTAACTTCGACTATGTATTATACCTGATTTGTTACTTAGAAGTGAGTAGTATTTGTAAAATTATTTTTATTTTTTACTATTTATTAAATTAAATGAAATTTTTATCAAATCTTTTAATAAAATGAAATTTTTACTACTTCATATTAACTTATTATTGTGACGTGATGTTCTAGCTTAACACGCTGACGTCTCTCAAGTCATGTTCTTCTAATTCCATCCAAATCACTATGAATCAAACAAATCCTTTGGAACTGAGATGATAAGTAATGAATTGGTTACAAGAAACCAGAGAAGTCCAGTATAAGGTAAGTTGAAAGAAGTTGGGTTATAGGTAAATGTGAATGCAGTTTCTTTGTGTTATTATGTCACAACTTTGGTGCTCACTGCAGCATTGTGGGCTTTTTCCCAATATCTCAATAATCCTAAAATCCAATGTTTACCTTCACAACTTTGGTGCTCACTGCAGCATTGTAGGATTTTCCCAATATCTCAATAATCCTAAAATCCAATGTTTACCTATCATGCTGGCACCGGTCGCTATGCGCATTTATATGTCATAGCTACTCATTTTCCTCACGAGGCTGAGTGGGCCCCGCAAAAGCCAGTCACGGAATCAATCATTTGCATGATACAAATTTCTTGACCCCGCCGGGAATCGAACCCGGGTCGACCGCGTGCAAGGCGAGTGCAGTGACCACTACGCCATGGGAGCTGACAAGTTGGGTTATAGGTATGTATGAAAATTAAATACACGTTTTAAAGTTTGATGTCTGCTTTACTAGTGAAGTAAAACTTTAAAAGCTTGCTTGGTAGTCTTGTATATTGACTTTTATGAAAGCTTTATTAACGTCATGATTACAAGGGTTGGGGTACAACTAAGGATCAAAACTTTGTCTTAACTCCGTACACGAAAGCCCACTGTGATGCTTAGGTGTAAGGGAAAACAACCTAAAAGTCGGGTTAAGCTCATACGAATATTCTCCAAATTATTTCTCCCTTAATTGTGACCATATTTTTTGCAAAAAATTTACGATTCTCGCCTCTCCGTATCTTCTTTATAATATTGATGTACCTTTTGATCAAGTAGGCAAAAGTTGGAAAATTAAGAACCGATTTTATTACCTATATTTTTTTTTCTTCCGATTTTGGGGGTTTACTTCCTTTTTTCTTTCGAACGATTTTTTTCCTTTGTTCCCTGAAACTAATTATTCACTGTTGTTATAGAATAGAAAACAATATTTTTTTTTTTTTTTTTTTTTTTAAAAAGCGACCTCTGTCGTGCGACAAAATCGCGCGACAATGTCGCGCGACGTCACCTGTTTTCACTTGCAACATTTGTCGCGCGATGTGACCTGTTAAAAATTAAAGCACTCCCCGACAAAATCGACGTCGCGCGACATTTGACGTGACCTGTTTTCACTTGCAATTAAAAAATATTTTAATTTATTTTTTTTTTTAAGCTGTGTATTCAACGTGATATAGGGTGATGAAAATTATAAAAAAAATTAAAATTTTATTAAAATTAAAGCACTCCCACTCATAATAAAAAACAAACTAAAATGAAGAGTCGCGCGACACGTTTCCACTGGCATTGCTACGCGACATTCCTTTGATCCGGACCGACTTTCATCGGATAGAAGTCGCATGGTCGCACGACTTTTTTTCGTGTCGCGCGACACGTTTCCACTATGCGATTTTTGCCGCGCGACCCTGTCGCGCGGCAAAAGTCGCGTTGGTGGAAATCCACCTTTACATGAAAGTAAAATCAAAAAATCAAATGAAGAATAATAATAAACTGAATATTAAACAAATTAGGTAGGCACATATGTAGGTACCTACTGATTTTCTCTAACCACGATCGAATAAACTAGGGGCTAAAAAATCTCAGCTTGTTACATTTTTTTGTGTGTGTTTTATTTAAATATCGTACCTACGACTCCCCCCCAAGTATTACCATGCCTGTGGCTTTTTCTCAAAAATAAAACAAAAACTGGACCACCATCCCCTTATGACACCTCATAAAATATGAAGCCATAAAGTCTACCTACCTAGTTACCTAACTACCAGGGCGCTAATGAGTTTCTCATAGGTAGCTTGACCATGTGTTACTAAGTACCTACCTATATTCCTCCTCAAATTAGATACTTCCCATGAATGTAGTACTTATGTATGTATCAACTCTCTCAAAATACTTACCTATCCCTCCCCTAAGTAGCAAGTAGCCATCTTTCCCCTCCTCCTGAAAGGAGTCAAAAAGAGGGGGTAGTCAAACCATTTTTGGGAAGAGGATACCTACATAATATATTAGGTTTTTTGCTTTCCTTAGGCCTTAGGCCTGTTTTTTATTCTGATATAACTGATGTGAGCATCAACATTTGAATTTTTTGTGTTTTATTTTCACTTCCCCACCCTGGCATCATGTTCCCCTACAATAACATTTGCTTCCCCTCAAATGCTAACTGATGTAGACTGATGTGACTCCGGACTTGCATCTGGTTTGACATTTGCGCTGTTTTTGAAACAGCGCGGAATAAATTGAAAGTTCATTATTCTTCCACTAGGGTCGCAGAGGCGTTTCCAAAAAATTCATCCCCACTCTGATGTGAGCATGATGTAAGAAGATGCGAGCATCTTCTTACATCATGTAGCATCATAAAATAAAATAGCCTTATTGAATTAGCTGACGATACCAAGCATAACAGTGCAAATTTCACTCACTAGAGTTCAGTAGTTCCTGAGATATGGGCTTGGTACCTGGGGAAGTCGTGTGTAGAAAAGAAAAAAAATTTTTTTTTTTTTTTTTTTTTTTTAATAAATAAAAATAAAAGTAAACAAATGTTAAAGGAAGGGAGGTACGAAAGAGGTTTAGGTTGAAAAAATATTCCCATGAGTTGTAAACGGTGAAACATCCCCCCTAAACACTTTGGCTACCACGAGGTAGCCGGTGAACTCAACGAGTCATTCCCCGTGTACCATGAGGATACCCGGTGAACTCAGAAGGGGTCCCACTAA